>NC_053446.1:47208985-47380163 GCF_007990345.1 Gossypium hirsutum | reverse complement strand
GATGTGGTGTCTTGAGCATTCGGTTTTAGTTATAAGGATGAGATTGGGTTACAGTCTTTATGTTTATGAAGAATTGTGAAGAGAAAATGTTCAAGAAATGGTTGTTGTTCATGTTATTTGGATGAAAAAGAAAATGGTAGTTAGGTGAAGTAGAGTCTAACAAATGAGCACATATGTGCATTAGTTGCTAAATGGAGAAAATCGGCTAACAAGATGTGTACTAAGGCCGAATATGATTTGGATACTATTGGGCAATGTATGTGTTTGAATTGATGGAATGGAGAGGATGCTTTAATTGTGTTATGAACAATTATATGTTAAATTAAGGTTTGCTAAGCTAGCTACTAAGGTGAAATGCAAATGTTAGCATATGATTTGGTAATAATCTGCTTGGGGACAGCAGCTGTAAGGTGATTTTGGAAAATCGCCATATTTGTAGGAGTTGAATAAGAAGCTGAGTAAATTATGTCATTAAAGCTTGAAGAGTCTATTTTCTTACAAAAGAAACTATAAAACAAAAGAGTTACCGATCTTGAGATATTTGAAGTATTGTGGGCTGAGTCAAAATGACTACTAGATCCCTGTTCTGTATTAGAAAATCATTATAAATTGTACAAAAATGATTATAAGATACAATTTATATGCTTAAACTCCTTAATGAGTCTAGTTTCAAATGAAATCAAATACAACACATTTTGAATTCTGTAAAATGAGAAATTTGATTCGTAGTGAAGAGTGGTCAGATTAGTCAAACAGTGAAACAGGGGAAACTTTAAGAAAAATCTGGTATTGATTGGCCAAGCCTAAAATTCTGAAAATTTTATGGATGGAAGATATACAAGTCTATATTCAGGGAAATTAACGGCAAGTGATTTGGAGTTTTTAGCTCCAGTTATAATAATTTAGTGACTACTGCTCAGGAAAACAGCTCGTAGTGAATATGTGATTTTGTTGTAAACATTAATGAAAATTTGCTAATGAATTATTTATTGATTTTTATAAAGCTTACTATAATCTATGTGTGTGAAAGTCAAACCAATATATATTATTCTGAAAGTAATACTTGAATAGTCGATTAATGACTATTTTAAAATTTGTTGAACTTAAGCTCAAGAGCAAAGGGGAACTAAATCCGATAAAGGGAAGGAAAAAGTAATTGAATAGCCATTGAAGTCGTTCGACAACATCCGAGGTAAGTCTTCGAGTAATGACCCTACTTGAATTATATTGAAATGATTAGTCATACTATGACGGATAGTCGAATGTGCATAGAGACTATGTTATAAAGCCAATCGAAATCATGCTCTTTGTGTGTGGCTATTGAGCCGAAATTGGAAAGGTTAATAAATGTTTTGTGTTTGAGCCTTAGTAACGAAAATAAGATATGGATGTGTTATGATTATTGATATATGTGTGCATGAGCATTTGAATACATCCGGCTAAGACCGAAGGCATTTGGCAAGTTGATATATCCGGGCTAAGACCCGAAGGCATTTGTGCAAGTTGATATATCCGGGCTAAGACCGAAGGCATTTGTGCGAGTTGACATATATCCGGGCTAAGACCCGAAGGCATTTGTGCGAGTTGATATATCCGGGCTAAGACCCGAAGGCATTTGTGCGAGTTGATATATCCGGGCTAAGACCCGAAGGCAATTGTGCAAGTTGATATATCCGGGCTAAGACCCGAAGGCATTCGTGCGAGTTGCTATACCCGGGTTAAGACCCGAAGGCAATTGTGCTTGTGGTTATATCCGGCTAAATTCCGAAGAAACTTGGGTTTGAATGTGAGCGTTTTGTGCTGTAATAAATTCAATTAATACGCTCGACAAACCCAAACGATAAGGTATGTTTGCATGTGCTTCGGAAAAGTCGATTCGTTTTAAATAGTATTCGTTCAATCGACTAACGAACTTTCGGCTTTTAGATAGGTTGATACCTTGTGTGTGTATATGTTGATGAAGTGTGAAGTAAGTATGATTATGAGAATGTGAATTAATAAGTGATTCATTTAGCTATGTGAATGTAATACTTTAGTCAAAGCCGATTTCATTACTTGAAACTTACTAAGCTTTAAAATGCTTACCCGTTGCTTTGGCTCTCTGTTTATAGATTTTGTTCGTTAGCTATCGGATTCGGGATCATCGAAGTCGAAGTCATCCACACTATCAAAGCTCTTTTGGTACTCTTTTAGTTGAACTCTGGATATGGCATGTATAGGACTACCCTTGTTGTTTTAGCACTTTTTGTGATGTACGTGTGTACAGCCATGCGAAAATGGCTTGTAGAAGTGGAGTATGGCATTAGACCATTTGTTTATGTATGTATATATGGTTTCATGATGTGACTATGGTTTGGAATGGAAGTGTTGAGCAAATGATCAGCCATTGGAATGGCTAAATATGATCATATGTGGACCTATGTATGACAAAACCCTAGTTGGTCCATGGTAACCACGAAATAGGTAAAGTTTACCTTGAAAACAGATGCTGACAGCAGCAGTGGTGTGGATTTGAAAATCACAAAATTTGTAGGAATGGAATTAAATAGTGAATAAATTATGTAATCGAACCTTGATAAATCTATTTTCATATGAAAGTAACGAAACAATCATATGAACAGTATATTAAGAGATATTAACGTTCTCGTGAAACAGGGCCAGAACGGTTTCTGGATCTCCTGTTTCGACTTTGATAATTCACCATAAATTATCCAGAGATAATTAGAAGTCATTCCTTATATTTATGGATTCCCCTTTGAGTCTAGTTTCATTAGAAACAAACGGTATGAGTATTGAAGCTCTGTACAGGGAGATATCCAAGTCAGAATACATGAAGGTCAGAGTAGTCGAACCCAGAATCCGGGGAGACTTTAACTAATAAATGTACAAATTTGCCCTACCAAAAATTCTAGAAATAAATCCACAGATGGATATATGAGTCTAATTTCGGGGAAATTTACGGAATCAGTTTTCGAGTTTTTGAACTCGAGATATGATTTTTAAGGCGACAGTGACGCGGTTACCCAGCTTGTCTGGAATTTTTTATGGACTGTGAAAACAAAGTAATTAAGTCTGTTAGCACCTCGCGTTCGACTCGGCAACGGTCTCGGGTACGGGGTTTACAATTTTATTGTATCAGAGCTACGGTTTAGTCGATTCTAGGACTACCGTAATGTGTTGGGTCTAGCTATACATGCCTTTTATGTGATTATTGATAGTGTGGTGACTTCTGACAATTGTAAATGTGTTTATAGTAATGGATCCCGATCGTGACCGAGAGGTAGCTGATGATCTTGAGAGTGTAGGGCCTGCTCCCGCGCAAGGGGCAGTGCCGGTAGACTCTCAACCTAATGCTAGTAATCCGAATGATGAAGCTAGACAAGCATTCTATAGCGTGATGAATGATTGGTTCAACCAATACATTCGAACTAATATGGCTGTTCCACAACCTCCATTCCCGACAAATACTACCCCCGCACCTACAATACCACCGGTAACTGACCAAATAAGGTCAAATAAGCCCCCAGTTGACAGAATCCGAAAACATGGGGCTACTGAATTTAAGGCTATGGATAGCGATGATGCCGAGCAAGCTGAATTTTGGCTGGACAACACTATCCGGGTACTCGATGAGCTATCTTGTACACCCGATGAATGTCTAAAGTGTGCTATCTCCTTGCTACGTGATTCTGCCTACTATTGGTGGAGTACTCTGACTTCTATTGTGCCCCGAGAGCAAGTAACTTGGGAGTTTTTCCAAACTGAGTTTCGGAAAAAGTATATCAATCAGAGATTTGTTGATCAAAAACGGAAGGAATTTCTTGAGCTTAAGCAAGGCTCCATGTCGGTTACTGATTACGAGCGAAAATTTGTTAGACTTAGCAAATACGCTCGGGAATGTGTTTCGTCCGAAGCTATTATGTGTAAACGCTTCGAGGATGGGCTGAATGAAGATATAAAAATGTTCGTTGGCGTTCTTGAAATACGAGAGTTCGTGGTACTTGTTGAACGAGCTTGTAAAGCCGAAGAGCTTAGAAAGAAAAGCAAAGAGTTGATGAGGGAACTGGAGAGTTTCGTAAAAGATCCTCGGGAAGGTCTCTTCAACAGACATCGAAGAGATTTCGAGATGATGCGGGCCAGTTTAGAGGCACTTCGGGCCTTTTTGGACGAGATCGTGATCGACCCCCTGTGGGTACACGTGGCACTTCGGTCGCCAGTGTTGGGAATGAACGTCGAGACAGAACGGAATGCCGATATTGCGGTAAATGGCATTCGGGGAGTTGTAGATCCCATGACCGCTCCTGTTACAAGTGCGGATCAGTTGACCACTTCATTAAAGATTGCCCGAGGTTGTCTGAACAGAATGTAAATCAGAGTGGGAAACCGGGTGCTACCACTGCTCGAGGTAGACCATCTAGAAATACGGGCAATGCTAGTGGTGGTCAGAGAGGATCTAGAGATGCTACAACCAGATCCGAGGCTCGTGCGCCTGCTAGAGCTTATGCTATACGTGCCCGCGAGGATGCTTCTTCGCCTGATGTTATTACCGGTACTTTTACTCTCTTTGATACTAATGTAATTGCTTTGATTGACCCCGGTTCTACTCATTCTTACATATGTGAAACCTTAGCATCCAGTAAGACTCTACCTATTGAGTCTACTGAGTTCGTAATTCGGGTGTCAAATCCCTTGGGTCGTTACGTGCTTGTCGACAAAGTGTGTAAGAAATGTCCCCTAGTAATTCGAGGTTCATATTTTCCGGCGGACTTGATGCTTTTGCCGTTTGATGAATTTGATGTTATTCTTGGTTTGGATTGGCTGACCGCGCATGATGCAGTTGTGAATTGCAAAAGCAAGACTATTGATCTGAGGTGCGCAAATAACGAGATAATCCGAGTTGAGTCTACGGACTTAAAGGGGTTGCCAGCTGTAATATCCTCAATGTTGGCACAGAAATATGTAAGAAAAGGGTGCGAAGCATACCTTGCGTATGTACTTGATGACAAAGAATTAGAAAAGAAACCCGAATCTATGCCGGTGGTTTGTGAATACCCGGACGTTTTTCCTGAAGAATTACCGGGTTTACCACCTGTTCGGGAGGTAGAGTTTGGTATTGAGCTTGTACCTGGAACTACGCCAATTTCGATAGCTCCGTATCGTATGGCACCAACCGAGTTAAAGGAATTGAAAGCTCAATTGCAAGAGTTGACGGATAGAGGTTTCGCTCGACCAAGTTTCTCACCTTGGGGTGCACCAGTATTGTTCGTGAAAAAGAAGGACGGAACCATGAGGTTGTGCATTGACTATCGTCAACTGAATAAAGTGACGATAAAGAATAAATATCCGTTACCGTGTATTGATGATTTGTTTGATCAATTAAAGGGAGCATCAGTGTTTTCAAAGATAGATTTGAGATCGGGTTATTATCAGTTGCGGATTCGAGATTCGGACGTACCCAAAACTACTTTCAGAACGAGGTACGGTCACTACGAGTTCTTGGTGATGCCGTTCGAGCTCACTAATGCCCCTGCGGTATTTATGGATTTGATGAATCAGATCTTCAGACCATATTTGGATCGGTTCGTAGTTGTGTTCATTGATGACATCTTGGTCTATTCAAGAGATGAGATCGAACATACTGAACACTTGAGATTAGTGTTGCAAATTTTGCGGGATAAGCAGTTATATGCGAAGTTCAGTAAGTGTGAGTTCTGGTTAAGAGCGGTTAGCTTCTTGGGTCATGTGGTATCCGCATCGGGTATTCGCGTTGACCCGAACAAAATCTCAGCCATACTTAACTGGAAACCTCCGAGAAATATTACTGAGGTTCGGAGCTTTTTGGGACTCGCCGGTTATTACCGACGATTTGTCAAAGGTTTCTCGATGATAGCCACACCGATGACGAAGCTACTTCAAAAGGATGTTAAGTTCAAATGGACGGAGAAATGTCAGAAAAGTTTCGATCAACTGAAAACTTATTTGACCGAAGCTCCAATTTTAGTGCAACCCGAATCAGGCAAGGAGTTTGTCATTTATAGTGACGCATCCCTACTTGGGTTGGGTTGCGTATTGATGCAAGAAGGTCGAGTTGTGGCCTATGCGTCGAGACAATTGAAGCCACACGAGAGAAATTATCTGACCCATGATCTCGAACTAGCTGCCATCGTATTTGCTTTGAAAATATGGCGACATTATCTGTTTGGTGAGAAGTGCCATGTATTTTCGGATCACAAAAGTCTCAAATATTTGATGACTCAACTAGACTTGAATCTGTGACAAAGACGTTGGCTTGAGTTGTTGAAAGATTACGAGCTTGTCATTGATTACCACCCGGGAAAGGCTAACGTGGTTGCGGACGCCTTAAGCCGGAAGTCATTGTTTGCTTTACGAGCGATGAACGTGCATTTGTCTGTTTTACCAGACAGTGTGTTAGTAGCTGAATTAAAAGCTAAACTATTATTGACTCACCAAATTCGTGAAGCTCAGAAAGTCGATGATGAATTGGTTGCAAAACGGTCTAAGTGTTTTCCGAACGAGGAATCAGAGTTTCAAATTGATGATGATGATTGTTTGAGGTTCAGAAATCATTTGTGTGTTCCAAGGAATTCGGAACTCATTTCGATGATTCTGAACGAAGCCCATTGTAGCCGAATGTCAATTCACCCGGGGAGTACGAAAATGTACAACGATTTGAAACGTCAATTTTGGTGGCATGGTATGAAACGGGACATCTCTGACTTTGTTTCGAGATGTTTAATATGTCAACAAGTGAACGCGGAACATCAAGTGTCTTCAGGATTACTCCAGCCGATCATGATACCCGAGTGGAAATGGGATCGAGTCACAATGGACTTTGTGTCCGGACTGCCTTTGTCAGCAAGTAAGAAGGATGCGATATGGGTTATTGTTGATAGACTGACTAAGTCGGCTCATTTCATCCCCGTACGTACGGATTTTTCATTGGATAAACTAGCTGAATTGTACGTTTATCAAATTGTGAGATTACACGGGGTACCTGTTTCTATCGTGTCGGATAGAGATCCGAGATTCACCTCACGATTTTGGAAGAAATTGCAAGAAGCTCTGGGTACCAAGTTGCATTTTAGCACTGCTTTTCACCCCCAAACCGATGGTCAATCCGAGCGGATAATTCAGATACTCGAGGATATGTTGAGATGTTGCGTCTTAGAGTTCTGTGGTTCATGGGAAAGGTATTTACCTTTGATTGAATTCGCTTACAACAATAGTTTTCAATCAAGTATTAAGATGGCACCTTACGAGGCTTTGTACGGTCGTAAATGCCGTACACCATTGTTTTGGACCGAGCTCGGTGAAAGTAAAATTTTCGGAGTTGATTTGATTAAAGATGCCGAACAGAAAGTAAAGGTAATCCGTGAAAGTCTGAAGGCAGCCACAGATCGTCAGAAATCGTATGCGGATTTGAAACGAAAGGACATTGAATATCAGGTGGGAGATAAAGTGTTCCTTAAAGTTTCGCCTTGGAAAAAGGTACTCAGGTTTGGCCGTAAGGGCAAGTTGAGCCCGAGATTCATTGGGCCGTACGAAATCTCTGAACGAGTTGGTCCGGTTGCGTATAGATTGATTTTGCCCCTGAGCTTGAAAAGATTCATGATGTCTTTCATGTTTCGATGCTTCGACGCTATCGATCTGATCCATCGCACATAATCAGCCCATCGGAGGTTGAAATTCAAGCCGATATGAGTTATGAAGAAGAGCCGATGCGTATCCTAGCTCGTGAAGTGAAGGAGTTGCGAAACAAAAGGGTTCCGTTAGTAAAGGTGTTATGGCTCAAACACAGGATCGAGGAAGCTACTTGGGAAACCGAGAGCTCGATGAAAGAACAATACCCAAACCTATTCACCGGTAAGATTTTCGGGGACGAAAATTTCTTAAGTGGGGGAGAGTTGTGACAGCCCAAAATTGACCCTAGTCGGGAAGTGGTTTCGGGACCACAAAACCGAGTCATAAAAATAATTAATTTCCATATTCTATGCTTATTATGTGTGTACATGAGTATGTGGAAGTTTCATTCTCCAATTTTGCCAATTGCATGAGAAATTATTAAATAGGGATCGATATGAGACATGGTGAAAATATGATAGGCTAATTTAAAATGGTCTATTAATGCATGTTATGAAAATGATGGGTTTGCATGTCAAATTACCCAAAATTTGAGCTAGTGGTTGGCCATGCTATGGGTGGAAACATGTTGGGAACATGTTGGCTTAGTGAGGTATGTTAGAAAAAAATAAAATAAGGAATAAGGTTAATAAAATACTAGTTAATAGGAGGAGAAACCAAAGTTTCTCCATCCTTGCTCCTCATTGCCGTACCTAGAAGAGAAAAGCTTTGAAAAATTCAGCTATGGTGGTTAGCTAAATCAAGGTAAGTTCAAGGATGATTCTTGGATTTTTAGCATTTTTTTTTGTTAGTCATCAAGTTCCTTGCTTAACCCATGACCAAAATTTGAAATGGTGTGGTGTCTTGAGCATTCGGTTTTAGTTATTAAAGGATGAGATTGGGTTACAGTCTTTATGTTTTATGAAGAATTGTTGAAGAGAAAATGTTCAAGAAATGGTTGTTGTTCATGTTATTTGGATGAAAAGAAAATGGTAGTTAGGTGAAGTAGAGTCTAACAAATGAGCACATATGTGCATTAGTTGCTAAATGGAGAAAAATCGGCTAACAAGATGTGTACTAAGGCCGAATATGATTTTGGATACTATTGGGCAATGTATGTGTTTTGAATTGATGGAATGGAGAGGATGCTTTAATTGTGTTATGAACAATTATATGTTAAATTAAGGTTTGCTAAGCTAGCTACTAAGGTGAAATGCAAATGTTAGCATATGATTTGGTAATAATCTGCTTGGGGACAGCAGCAGTAAGGTGATTTTGGAAAATCGCCATAATTTGTAGGAGTTGAATAAGAAGCTGAGTAAATTATGTCATTAAAGCTTGAAGAGTCTATTTTCTTACAAAAGAAACTATAAAAACAAAAGAGTTACCGATCTTGAGATATTTGAAGTATTGTGGGGCTGAGTCAAAATGACTACTAGATTCCCTGTTCTGTATTTAGAAAATCATTATAAATTGTACAAAAATGATTATAAGATACAATTTATATGCTTAAACTCCTTAATGAGTCTAGTTTCAAATGAAATCAAATACAACACATTTTGAATTCTGTAAAATGAGAAATTTGATTCGTAGTGAAGAGTGGTCAGATTAGTCAAACAGTGAAACAGGGGAAACTTTAAGAAAAATCTGGTATTGATTGGCCAAGCCTAAAATTCTGAAAATTTTATGGATGGAAGATATACAAGTCTATATTCAGGGAAAATTAACGGCAAGTGATTTGGAGTTTTTTAGCTCCAGTTATAAATAATTTAGTGACTACTGCTCAGGAAAACAGCTCGTAGTGAATATGTGATTTTGTTGTAAACATTAATGAAAATTTGCTAATGAATTATTTATTGATTTTTATAAAGCTTACTATAATCTATGTGTGTGAAAGTCAAACCAATATATATATTATTCTGAAAGTAATACTTGAATAGTCGATTAATGACTATTTTAAAATTTGTTGAACTTAAGCTCAAGAGCAAAGGGGAACTAAATCCGATAAAGGGAAGGAAAAGTAATTGAATAGCCATTGAAGTCGTTCGACAACATCCGAGGTAAGTCTTCGAGTAATGACCCTACTTGAATTATATTGAAATGATTAGTCATACTATGACGGATAGTCGAATGTGCATAGAGACTATGTTATAAAGCCAATCGAAATCATGCTCTTTGTGTGTGGCTATTGAGCCGAAATTGGAAAGGTTTAATAAATGTTTTGTGTTTGAGCCTTAGTAACGAAAATAAGATATGGATGTGTTATGATTATTGATATATGTGTGCATGAGCATTTGAATACATCCGGGCTAAGACCCGAAGGCATTTGTGCAAGTTGATATATCCGGGCTAAGACCCGAAGGCATTTGTGCAAGTTGATATATCCGGGCTAAGACCCGAAGGCATTTGTGCGAGTTGACATATATCCGGGCTAAGACCCGAAGGCATTTGTGCAAGTTGATATATCCGGGCTAAGACCCGAAGGCATTTGTGCGAGTTGACATATATCCGGGCTAAGACCCGAAGGCAATTGTGCAAGTTGATATATCCGGGCTAAGACCCGAAGGCATTCGTGCGAGTTGCTATACCCGGGTTAAGACCCGAAGGCAATTGTGCTTGTGGTTATATCCGGCTAAATTCCGAAGAAACTTGGGTTTGAATGTGAGCGTTTTGTGCTGTAATAAATTCAATTAATACGCTCGACAAACCCAAACGATAAGGTATGTTTGCATGTGCTTCGGAAAAGTCGATTCGTTTTAAATAGTATTCGTTCAATCGACTAACGAACTTTCGGCTTTTAGATAGGTTGATACCTTGTGTGTGTATATGTTGATGAAGTGTGAAGTAAGTATGATTATGAGAATGTGAATTAATAAAGTGATTCATTTAGCTATGTGAATGTAATACTTTAGTCAAAGCCGATTTCATTACTTGAAACTTACTAAGCTTTAAAATGCTTACCCCGTTGCTTTGGCTCTCTGTTTTATAGATTTTGTTCGTTAGCTATCGGATTCGGATCATCGAAGTCGAAGTCATCCACACTATCAAAGCTCTTTTGGTACTCTTTTAGTTGAACTCTGGATATGGCATGTATAGGACTACCCCTTGTTGTTTTAAGCACTTTTTGTGATGTACGTGTGTACAGCCATGCGAAAATGGCTTGTAGAAGTGGAGTATGGCATTAGACCATTTGTGTTTATGTATGTATATATGGTTTCATGATGTGACTATGGTTTGGAATGGAAGTGTTGAGCAAATGATCAGCCATTGGAATGGCTAAATATGATCATATGTGGACCTATGTATGACAAAACCCTAGTTGGTCCATGGTAACCACGAAATAGGTAAAGTTTACCTTGAAAACAGATGCTGACAGCAGCAGTGGTGTGGATTTGAAAAATCACAAAAATTTGTAGGAATGGAATTAAATAGTGAATAAATTATGTAATCGAACCTTGATAAATCTATTTTCATATGAAAGTAACGAAACAATCATATGAACAGTATATTAAGAGATATTAACGTTCTCGTGAAACAGGGCCAGAACGGTTTCTGGATCTCCTGTTTCGACTTTGATAATTCACCATAAATTATCCAGAGATAATTAGAAGTCATTCCTTATATTTATGGATTCCCCTTTGAGTCTAGTTTCATTAGAAACAAACGGTATGAGTATTGAAGCTCTGTACAGGGAGATATCCAAGTCAGAATACATGAAGGTCAGAGTAGTCGAACCCAGAATCCGGGGAGACTTTAACTAATAAAATGTACAAATTTGCCCTACCAAAAATTCTAGAAATAAATCCACAGATGGATATATGAGTCTAATTTCGGGGAAATTTTACGGAATCAGTTTTCGAGTTTTTGAACTCGAGATATGATTTTTAAGGCGACAGTGACGCGGTTACCCAGCTTGTCTGGAATTTTTTTATGGACTGTGAAAACAAAGTAATTAAGTCTGTTAGCACCTCGCGTTCGACTCCGGCAACGGTCTCGGGTACGGGGTGTTACAGGTCGGGCCAATTAGTACAGTTTATTAGTCAAAGTCTCCCAAGTTGCAGGGGTCGACTACACTGACCTTTTCCCATTACGACTTGGATATCTCCCTGCACGGGGCTTCAATACTGATGCCGTTTGTTTCTATGAAAACTAGACTCAGAGAGGAATCTGTACATGTATGGTATGACCCCTAATTATCTCTTGTTAATTTAAAATAAATTTCCAAAGTCGGAGCAGGGAATCCAGAAACCGTTCTGGCCCTGTCCCACAAAAATCTGATTATCTCTTAATATACTGCCCATATGATCTTTTCGTTACTTCCTCATGAAAACAGACTCATCGAGCTTCGATTACATAATTTATTCATCAATTAATTCCACTCCTACTATTTTTAGTGATTTTTCAATCTCATGACACTGCTGCTGCCAGCATCTGTTACGAAAGTAACTAGGTCCATTTCATGCCTACCCTTGATCCAACTCATTCGAACATTCGTGCCATTTTCGCATGGCTTAAAGTTTACATGCCAAAGTTCAAACACAACGTAATAGCTTATACATGCCAAAATGTTCCTCTAAGCCAACTAAAAAGAAAGTACCAAAACTTGCTATCCGGTGTGATGACTTCGATGACGGCCCGACCCCGCAAAAATAGATGAGTCCAAGCAACCTATAATGGGTGACAAGGAAACATCGAGTGAGTTTATAACTCAGTAAGTCATAAGCAATGCACTACCATCTATCAATAACATTATCACAAGAGGAACAAAATGGAACGAGGCAATTTACTCCATCCATACCGAACCATACCATAGTTCCTCCAACCTATCGATTCAATTTCATATCAATTCATGCATTCACATTCTATATACTCATCAATAGGACATTGAAGCATTTTCATAAATCGATTTATTTTCGTTACAATCAAACGACTAAACGGCCTTTCACCCATCCTACGATAAATTTTATGTACGTGACTTCAAGTATATTTGTCACATAGGTTCGAACTTACCGAGCTCAACACCAAGTATAAGCATAGCACCTATTAGCCACGTACTCAAGACACTTACCCGATCCGCTGTCCGCGATCGACTCAAAAGTGTCGCACACATAGTGTCCATAATGATTCACGAATGTATATTGAGCCCGCACACTCAGTGCTATATAATCAAATCGCACACTTAGTGCTACATAGTCAAACTCGCACACTTAGTGCCGCATGGTCAATTCGCACACTTAGTGCATCATATTCAATTCGCACACTTAGTGCAACATAGTCGAATCGCACACTTAGTGCTGTACAATTTAATCCCGCGCACTTAGCGCCAATCTCATGGTCATAAATGGTCATCCCGCACGTTTAGTGCCGAGATCAACAACTCAGTGCATCTTACCTCTTTTCTTTCATTCAACAATTTCATCATCACATACGTACATGCATATATATATATGTATATTTATTCATTCCATTCGGCATCAATACATACACATTATGACCATTTGAAATAATACCAACTACATGCTTAATGACTTACCTCGTGTTGGGTAAGACGGTTCCAACTCGGCTACTCGATAACCTTTTCTTTGCCTTTGCTCGATTCACCTCCTTTAACTCCTTGAGCTAAATCAATAATTTAACTAGTTTAACCACCTTGTTAAAAATTTACAATCCAATTTCACATGTATATGTATGTTAGTATATTCGGCTAATAACCTCATGCAACTACCAAAGCCGAATCAACTCAATATACTTATGAATATATATATATATCATCATCGAAATCACCTAAGCTTAGACATCAATTTTTTTATTCCAAGCAAGTTGCCGAATGCAACCTTACTAAATTTTCATGGATTCAAGTCATGGATTCAATATACCATTACCATGAAATCAACAACCAAAAATTCATAGACAATTTAGGAAAATCACATTACAAATCTCAAATTCAAACAAAGACCATGGCCGAAATGCACATATAACCACATAACAAAAATATTGAACCTTTGGTTGCCTAACTAGCTTAACATCCATCAAATTTTAAATCAAGAAACTCACCTCATCTACAATCAACCCTCAATACCCTAAAGCATCAAAAACGTCATCAAAGAAATACAACCATCCATGGCCGAATGTCATCTTCTTAACTTTACAAAAAAACATTTGCCATGAGCTAGCTTCTATACTTGGTGGCCACTCCAAATATACAAAGATTTTCAATGATAGAGCATTAACATACCTTAATCCACTTAAAGGACCACCTTGGCCGAATCTTGCTTCCTCTTCTTCCTCTAGTTAGAACAATTGCAAAAGAAAGAAAACATGAACACTCCTTCTTCCCTCCTTATTAAGCATTCAAACTCCCTCATTTTTCATGCCACAACATCAAACACTCCTCCTAGGCACAAGCAATGGCCGAATTCTTTCCAAGTTTTTTCCTCCCCTTCTTTTTCTTGGTTTTTCGGCTAGGAGATGGCAAGTATGACACCCATTTTTTTTTGTTCCCTTTTCTATTATTATCCCCATCATTTGTTCACCAAAAGAAAACATATTAAATTAGAATGAGTGGAGCATCATCACTCCTTGGCCGGCCACCATGTATTTTATGGGCAATTTGACATGCAAAGCCATGCTTCCTCACCCTATTATTAATTACTCCTTATAATTCATCTATCATCTTTTCTAACTTCATCAACTAGGTCCTTTTTGAATTAATTCACAATCCTAATGCTAATATTAAGCATTTAATTTCTCATATATTCACTGTCACACAAAAATTTATGCAATTAAAACACAAAAATAAATTTTTGGCTCGGTAATGTGGTCTCGAAACCACATTCCGACCAGGGTCTAATTTGGGTTGTCACAACTCTCCCCCACATAAGAAATTTTCGTCCCCGAAAATCTTACCGGTAAATAAATTTGGATATCGATCCTTCATAGAGTCCTCAAGTTCCCAAGTGGCTTCTTCAATTCCGTGTTTATGCCACAGTACTTTCACTAATGAGATTTTCCTGTTTCGTAGTTCTTTTACTTCATGTGCTAAAATACGAACTGGTTCTTCTTCGTAACTTAAATTAGATTGAATCTCGATCTCCGATGGAGGAATTACGTGCGATGGATCGGACCTATATCGTTGAAGCATCGAGACATGAAAAACGTTGTGAATCTTTTCGAGCTCAGGGGGCAAAATTAATCGGTATGCAACGGGTCCAACTCGTTCGGATACTTCGTACGGACCGATGAACCTCGGACTCAATTTGCCCTTACGACCAAATCTAAGCACCTTCTTCCAGGGTGAAACTTTGAGAAATACTTTGTCTCCAACCTGATATTCAATGTCTTTTCTTTTCAAATCCGCATACGATTTTTGACGATCTGTGGCTACCTTCAGACTTTCACGGATTACCTTTACTTTCTGTTCGGCATCTTTAATCAAATCAACTCCGAAAATTTTACTTTCACCGAGCTCGGTCCAAAACAATGGTGTACGGCATTTACGACCGTACAAAGCCTCGTAAGGTGCCATCTTAATACTTGATTGGAAACTATTGTTGTAAGCGAATTCGATCAAAGGTACATACCGTTCCCATGAACCACTAAACTCAAGGATGCAGCATCTCAGCATATCCTCGAGTATCTGAATTATCCGCTCGGATTGACCATCGGTTTGGGGATGAAAAGCGGTGCTAAAATGCAGCTGGGTACCCAAAGCTTCTTGCAATTTCTTCCAAAATCGCGAGGTGAATCTCGGATCTCTATCCGACACGATAGAAATAGGTAATCCATATAATCTCACAATCTGAGAAACATACAATTCGGCTAGTTTATCCAATGAAAAATCCGTACGCACAGGGATAAAGTGAGCCGACTTAGTCAGCCTATCAACAACAACCCAAATCGCATCCTTCTTACTTGCGGACAATGGCAGTCCGGACACAAAGTCCATTGTGACTCGGTCCCATTTCCACTCGGGTATCATGATCGGCTGAAGTAACCCTGAAGGCACTTGATGTTCCGCTTTCACTTGTTGACATATTAAACATCTCGAAACAAAGTCGGAGATGTCTCGCTTCATACCATGCCACCAAAACCGACGTTTCAAGTCGTTGTACATTTTCGTGCTCCCCGGGTGAATTGACATTCGGCTACAATGGGCTTCGTTCAGGATCATCGGAATGAGTTTCGAATTCCTTGGAACGCACAAACGACTTCTAAACCTCAAACAAGCATCATCATCAATCTGAAACTCCGATTCCTTGTTCGGAACACACTCAGCTCGTTTTGCAACCAATTCATCATCGACTTTCTGAGCTTCACGAATTTGATGAGTCAATAATGGTTTGGCTTTTAATTCAGCTACTAACACATTGTCAGGTAGAACAGACAAGTGTACATTCATCGCTCGCAAAGCAAACAGTGATTTCTGGCTTAAGGCGTCCGCAACCACATTAGCCTTTCCCGGGTGGTAATCAATGACAAGCTCGTAATCTTTCAACAACTCAAGCCAACGTCTTTGTCGCAGATTCAAGTCTCGTTGAGTCATCAAATATTTGAGACTTTTGTGATCCGAAAACACATGGCACTTCTCACCAAACAAATAATGTCGCCATATTTTCAATGCAAACACAATGGCGGCTAGTTCGAGATCATGGGTCGGATAATTTCTCTCGTGTGGCTTCAATTGTCTCGACGCATAGGCCACAACTCGACCTTCTTGCATCAATACGCAACCCAACCCAAGTAGGGATGCGTCACTATAAACGACAAACTCTTTACCCGATTCGGGTTGCACCAAAATTGGAGCTTCAGTCAAATGAGTTTTCAGTTGATCAAAGCTTTTCTGACATTTCTCCGTCCATTCGAACTTAACATCCTTTTGAAGCAACTTCGTCATTGGTGTGGCTATCATCGAGAAACCTTTGACAAATCGTCGGTAATAACCGGCGAGCCCTAGAAAGCTCCGGACTTCGGTAACATTTCTCGGAGGCTTCCAGTTAAGTATGGCTGAAATTTTGCTCGGGTCAACCCGAATACCCGATGCGGATACCACATGACCCAAGAAGCTAACCTCTCTTAACCAGAACTCACACTTACTGAACTTAGCATATAACTGCTTATCCCGCAAAATTTGCAACACTAGCCTCAGATGCTCAGCATGTTCGGTCTTATCTCTTGAATAGACCAAGATGTCATCAATAAATACAACTACGAACCGATCCAAATACGGCCTGAAGATCCGATTCATCAAATCCATAAACACCGCAGGGGCATTAGTGAGCCCAAACGGCATCACTAAGAACTCGTAGTGACCGTACCTCGTTCTGAAAGCAGTTTTGGGTACGTCCGAATCTCGAATCCGCAACTGATAATAACCCGATCTCAAATCTATCTTTGAAAACACCGATGCTCCCTTTAATTGATCGAACAGATCATCAATACGCGGTAACGGATACTTATTCTTTATCGTCACTTTATTCAGTTGACGATAGTCAATGCACAACCTCATGGTTCCGTCCTTCTTTTTCACGAACAATACTGGTGCACCCCAAGGTGAGAAACTCGGTCGAGCGAAACCTCTATCCGTCAATTCTTGCAACTGAGCTTTCAACTCTTTTAACTCGGTTAGTGCCATACGATACGGAGCGATCGAAATTGGCGTAGTTCCAGGTACAAGCTCAATACCAAACTCTACTTCCCGAACAGGTGGCAAACCCGGTAACTCTTCAGGAAAAACATCCGGGTATTCACAACCACCGGCACCGATTCGGGTTTCTTTTCTAACTCCTTGTCATCAAGTACATACGCGAGGTATGCTTCGCACCCTTTCCTTACATATTTCTGGGCCAACATTACTGATATTACAGCTGGCAACCCCCTTAAGTCCCAGACTCAACTCGGATTATTTCGTTATTCGCGCACCTCAAATCGATAGTCTTGTTTTGCAATTCACAACCGCATCATGCGCGGTTAACCAATCCAAACCAAGAATAACATCAAACTCGTCGAACGGCAAAAGCATCAAATCGGCCGGAAAACAGGATTCTCGGTTATTAGAGGGCATCTCTTACACACTTTATCAACAAGTACGCATTGACCCAAAGGGTTTGACACTCGAATTACTAGCTCAGTAGACTCAACAGGTAGAGTCTTACTGGATGCTAAGGTTTCGCATACATATGAATGAGTAGAGCCAGGGTCAATCAATGCAATCACATTAGTATCAAAGAGAGTGAAGGTACCAGTGATGACGTCGGGGGAGGATGCCTCCTCTCGTGCGCGAATGGCATATGCTCTAGCAGGAGTACGGTTCTCGGCGCGATCGGCCGTATCAGAGGCCCCCCTCTGACTACCACCCCTGCCTCCTAAAATTCTCGGTGGTCTACCTCTAGATGTCACTCCACTAGGTCTTGCACCTTGAATCTTATTCTTCTCATCCAGCTCCGTGCAATCTCTAATGAAGTGGTCCTTCGAACCGCATCCGTAACAGGCCCTGTTAGTAGACTTGCCCCAACATTCACCTAGGTGTCGTCTTCCACATTGGGGACATTCAGGTTTCTCGTGACGATTATTGCCCACACTAGCTACCGAAGTAGCTCGGGAGCCCATCGATGGTCTTGCCCTGATGGAAATTCCCGCAGTCGCCCTCGACCTATTAATGTCCTCCCTGAACTTCTTTACAGCTGAGAACGGAGCTTTACCCGTCGATCTTTTACGATAATCTCTAGCTTCAAATTCAGCTTTCCTCTTCTCCTTTCCAAGTTCTTCCGCCTTGCAGGCTCGTTCGACTAGTGTTACGAATTCTTTTATTTCCAAAATACCCATTAGTAGCTTTAAATCTTCATTCAATCCTTCCTCGAATCTTTTGCACATAGCAACCTCATCAGCTACACACTCCCGGGCATACCTACTGAGTCTTACGAATTCATGTTCGTATTCAGATACAGTCATACGGCCTTGCTTGAGTTCCAAGAACTCCTTACGCTTCTGATCAACGAACCATTGGCTAATAAATTTCTTCCGGAATTCCGTTTGAAAGAAGTCCCAAGTTACTCGCTCGTCCGGGACTATGGAAATCAAGGTCCTCCACCAATAGTAGGCTGAGTCTCGCAACAAAGATACAGCACATTTTAAACATTCGTCGGGTGTGCATGACAATTCATCGAACACCCGAATGGTGTTATCAAGCCAGAACTCGGCCCTTTCGGCATCATCAGTTACTATGGCCTTGAACTCCTCGGCCCCACGCTTCCTAATCAAGTCTACAGGTGGCTTACTCAGCCTCACAGGATCAGCGACTGATGGCATTACAGGCTCTTGGGGTGGATTATTCAAATTTGGGAATTGTTGGGCAGCCGGGTTGGTTCGGGCATATTGCGCGACCCACTCATTCATCATGGTAAAGAAGGCTTGTTTAGCCCCCTCACCTTGATTATTCGCAGATGACTGAGGTTCAACAGGCGGCGTCCCTTGTGCAGGAGCAGCCGCTACGCTCTCAACGTCATCCGCTAGGGTTCTTTCTTCACCGGGATCCATTTACTAATCAAAACAAAAACATTTCAACCGTCAGAAGTCATCACCCTTTTAAACATTAACATTATGGCATGTATAGCTAGACTCATACGTGCTATGGTAGTCCTAGAACCGACTAAACCATAGCTCTGATACCAATCAAATGTAACACCCCGAACTCGAAACCGACACCGGAGTCGAACATGAGGTGTTAACTGACTTTAACCCCTTATAAAATTTATTTTCCAGACACTGCCCAATCTGTGTACTAGTTGTTTTAAAAATCATATCTTGAGTTTCGTAACTCGAAAATCAGTTCCGTAATTTTTCCCAGAAACTAGACTCATGTGCCCATCTATGTATTTTTTTCTAGAATTTTTGGTCGGGCCAATTAGTACAGTTTATTAGTCAAAGTCTCCCAAGTTGCAGGGGTCGACTACACTGACCTTTGCCCATTACGACTTGGATATCTCCCTGCACGGGGCTTCAATACTGATGCCGTTTTTTCTATGAAACCTAGACTCAGAGAGGAATCTGTACATGTATGGTACGACCCCTAATTATCTCTGGTTAATTTAAAATAAATTTCCAAAGTCGGAGCAGGGAATCCAGAAACCGTTCTGGCCCTGTCCCACAAAAATCTAATTATCTCTTAATATACTGCCCATATGATCTTTTCGTTACTTCCTCATGAAAACAGACTCATCGAGATTCGATTACATAATTTATTCATCAATTAATTCCACTCCTACTATTTTTAGTGATTTTTCAATCTCATGACACTGCTGCTGCCAGCATCTGTTACGAAAGTAACTAGGTCCATTTCATGCCTACCCTTGATCCAACTCATTCGAACATTCGTGCCATTTTCGCATGGCTTAAAGTTTACATGCCAAAGTTCAAACACAACGTAATAGCTTATACATGCCAAAATGTTCCTCTAAGCCAACTAAAAGAAAGTACCAAAACTTGCTATCCGGTGTGATGACTTCGATGACGGCCCGACCCCGCAAAAATAGATGAGTCCAAGCAACCTATAATGGGTGACAAGGAAACATCGAGTGAGTTTATAACTCAGTAAGTCATAAGCAATGCACTACCATCTATCAATAACATTATCACAAGAGGAACAAAATGGAACGAGGCAATTTACTCCATCCATACCGAACTATACCATAGTTCCTCCAACCTATCGATTCAATTTCATATCAATTCATGCATTCACATTCTATATACTCATCAATAGGACATTGAAGCATTTTCATAAATCGATTTATTTTCGTTACAATCAAATGACTAAACGGCCTTTCACCCATCCTACGATAAATTTTATGTACGTGACTTCAAGTATATTTGTCACATAGGTTCGAACTTACCGAGCTCAACACCAAGTATAAGCATAGCACCTATTAGCCACGTACTCAAGACACTTACCCGATCCGCTGTCCGCGATCGACTCAATAGTGTCGCACACATAGTGTCCATAATGATTCACGAATGTATATTGAGCCCGCACACTCAGTGCTATATAATCAAATCGCACACTTAGTGCTACATAGTCAAACTCGCACACTTAGTGCCGCATGGTCAATTCTCACACTTAGTGCATCATATTCAATTCGCACACTTAGTGCAACATAGTCGAATCGCACACTTAGTGCTGTACAATTTAATCCCGCGCACTTAGCGCCAATCTCATGGTCATAAATGGTCATCCCGCACGTTTAGTGCCGAGATCAACAACTCAGTACATCTTACCTCTTTTCTTTCATTCAACAATTTCATCATCACATACGTACATGCATATATATATATATGTATATTTATTCATTCCATTCGGCATCAATACATACACATTATGACCATTTGAAATAATACCAACTACATGCTTAATGACTTACCTCGTGTTGGGTAAGACGGTTCCAACTCGGCTACTCGATAACCTTTTCTTTGCCTTTGCTCGATTCACCTCCTTTAACTCCTTGAGCTAAATCAATAATTTAACTAGTTTAACCACCTTGTTAAAAATTTACAATCCAATTTCACATGTATATGTATGTTAGTATATTCGGCTAATAACCTCATGCAACTACCAAAGCCGAATCAACTCAATATACTTATGAATATATATATATCATCATCGAAATCACCTAAGCTTAGACATCAATTTTTTTATTCCAAGCAAGTTGCCGAATGCAACCTTACTAAATTTTCATGGATTCAAGTCATGGATTCAATATACCATTACCATGAAATCAACAACCAAAAATTCATAGACAATTTAGGAAAATCACATTACAAATATCAAATTCAAACAAAGACCATGGTCGAAATGCACATATAACCACATAACAAAAATATTGAACCTTTGGTTGCCTAACTAGCTTAACATCCATCAAATTTTAAATCAAGAAACTCACCTCATCTACAATCAACCCTCAATACCCTAAAGCATCAAAAACGTCATCAAAGAAATACAACCATCCATGGCCGAATGTCATCTTCTTAACTTTACAAAAAAAACATTTGCCATGAGCTAGCTTCTATACTTGGTGGCCACTCCAAATATACAAAGATTTTCAATGATAGAGCATTAACATACCTTAATCCACTTAAAGGACCACCTTGGCCGAATCTTGCTTCCTCTTCTTCCTCTAGTTAGAACAATTGCAAAAGAAAGAAAACATGAACACTCCTTCTTCCCTCCTTATTAAGCATTCAAACTCCTCATTTTTCATGCCACAACATCAAACACTCCTCCTAGGCACAAGCAATGGCCGAATTCTTTCCAAGTTTTTTTCTCCCCTTCTTTTTCTTGGTTTTTCGGCTAGGAGATGGCAAGTATGACACCCATTTTTTTTTTGTTCCCTTTTCTATTATTATCCCCATCATTTGTTCACCAAAAGAAAACATATTAAATTAGAATGAGTGGAGCATCATCACTCCTTGGCCGGCCACCATGTATTTTATGGGCAATTTGACATGCAAAGCCATGCTTCCTCACCCTATTATTAATTACTCCTTATAATTCATCTATCATCTTTTCTAACTTCATCAACTAGGTCCTTTTTGAATTAATTCACAATCCTAATGCTAATATTAAGCATTTAATTTCTCATATATTCACTGTCACACAAAAATTTATGCAATTAAAACACAAAAATAAATTTTTGGCTCGGTAATGTGGTCTCGAAACCACATTCCGACCAGGGTCTAATTTGGGTTGTCACACCATTTTTCCAATTTGAGTCTCAAAAGGATTAAAAATAAAAACAGACGATCATTAATACTAAAAACTAAAAATTAACAAAAAGCTAGAAAAGACTCATAAATTGCTTGAGAACAAGCTCATCAAGTGTTCTAGAGAAACTAATTTGACATATCAAATTAGATGAAGGAAAACATACATTTCACGGTGTTTCCCAACAACATGTATTTAATTATAATACCATACAAAAAACGTCCTCTGAGGAAAATTTGAACCACTAAAGGAGGGTTCCCAAATTAAACACTGCTAAAATGTGTAGATCGTAACGTTTTGTCCATAAACACTACTAAATGTAAATATTAGACCAAATGACGCCATTAGAACAAAAACTATAAACTAAATGGGGATTTCACGGCTTTTTCAAGCGAAAACACCATTGAAAATATAATTATTGCAATGTTTTCCATTAATCATCTCTATATATAAGTATCAAAGGCAAGATTCTGTAGCATTTCTTTTGAGAAATGCCATTGAAATGTAACTTTGTGGCATTCTGACCTAAAACACAGCTAAATACCATTTTTATTATAACATAAATATTTATCTAAATTATGATATAAATTATCGTTTTTCTTTTTTAAGGAATTATCACTTTTCTTTGTTCATAAAAAAAATTTTAAACTAATGTTACTATCCACATTAATTTCCTCTAAATTAATATTATTTCTTTTACTTATATAATTTATAATATTTATATTTTTTTCTTAGTTATAAACTAATTATTCTTTTATACTTAGTATTACCTAACATATTGTGGCGTTTTTAATCCGAAACACCACTAAATCTATGTGAAAAATAAAAATTTTAAAGTAAAATTATCTTATATAAATATATTTAGCTGTGTTTACTACCTAAACGCCACAAAAAGTAGTAATCGTTTCCAATGGTCCTTATTATAAACGCTGCAAAAAATTATGGCGCCAAAAAATATTTCACGATAATTCAAGACTTGGTGCTATTTTTAGGTTTTAGCAACATTTTTCTCTTTAAAGTTGCTATAGAGTTATTTCTAATAGTGTTTTATGCCTTTACGTTATTTAACAAGATCTAAGGTCGGAATATCAGAGATTAAGGATTTAACATCAAGTATGTCATGCCAGGAATAAAGCCTTCTTCTTTGGCCACAAAACAGGCACTGCCTTTTAACTATCAAACCATTAATTCCAAATACTTCCTTAAATCCAGTGTCAATTAGTACCCCTGGTCTAATTTTAATTTCTGTTGTGCAGGATCCATTGTATGGCAAGCATAGAGCATATTTTTAAACTCATGAGAGATTTTCTTTTAAAGATCGACCTAAATTTAAGAGAAGGAGAACATAAAATATTTAAAAAAACATGTTTATATTAAAACCTACTAATATTTTATTGAAAGGTTCTCTACCTCTCAACTAAGGATTCTTTCTCTTTATATAGAGAAAGATTGGTATTTCCTTCTTCTGAAGATAAGAAGGAATCTTTTTTCAACATTAAGATGCTACAACTTGTAGCATCCCATGGAAGAGAATCTTTTTTCAACATTTTTCTTAAAGGATTTGTAAATTTAGAGATTTTTGGCATAAAATCTCTGAGATAATTTACAATTCCTAATAATTTCTGAACTTGTTTCTTAGATAGCTTTTCAGACGAAAATTTTTGTAATTCTTCTGCAATGTGTTTACCAGGCTGATATTTTCCATCTTTAAAGTTCATACCGAAAAATTCTATCTCTTCTTTATTGATCTGCATTTTCCTTTCTGAAAGCATGATTCCATACTGGAGAACTATTCGCTTGAATTGGGTTAAAAGGTTGGCATGTTGTTCTTGATCTGCACTATAAAGAAGGACATCATCTATATAGATCAAGGCTTGATTCATAATAGGCTAAAAAATCTATATCATGGCCTTCTGAAATAGTGATAGAGCAGTTTTATGCCCAAAAGGCATTATTGTCCATTGGAAATGTTTGTTTGGGATGCAAAAACCCGTTTTTGGTCTTTCTTCTGGATCTATGCCCTATTGCCAAAATCTTGCTTTCAGATCAAACTTGGAAAAAAAATTTGCCTATACTAGACTTGAGAATAATGAATTTTTGTTAGGCAGAGGGAACTTATCATCTTGAAAAAAATGATTAAGAGGCTGATAATTAATTACTAGCCTCAATTTTCCTCTTATTTGTTCTGATCTCTTATTGACATAAAAAGCTTCACATGCCTATTGTGAATTTGAAACTTCAATCAATCCTTGTTGTTGCAACTGTTGACAAAATTCTTTTCTTCAAGATCTTTTCTAGAATCTACATAATATCTTTTCTTCAAGTTTTCAACAATCTCTTGGATTCTTTCTGAGTGGACTATAAATAATTTAGGGATTTGGACAAAGTTTTAAACATTTGTTTATACCTTAATCCTTCTGGCAAAATTCTTAATTGTTTAGCTTTTGTATAAAGATCAAAGCCAACAACAAGATCTTTACCTGGAAGTTTTGATCCTAAAACTATTGTAGTCACAGAACACCTTAGGAAAAACTGGATCTTGATGGGTTTGCTCATTAAGTATGTTGCAAACACTTTATCTGCTGTAGAAATAAAATAACGGAGATGTGGTCTCCACCATTCTGGTAGCAAGATTTCTGGATTCATGATTGTTTTTGCTGCTCTAGTGTCAATAAAAGCAATGACAGTAATAGGTTTATTGTATTTATCAAGATAAATTGAAACTAGAATATGAGGAACAGAAACCTGGGCCGTTGAGAGAATTTGGGACTGAATCTGGGATTGGGACTGCATCATGTATATCTCATTTTATGAGAACTCAGAGTCACTATATTCGAAACTTTGAATTGCACATAGTGATTGTTCATTTGGCTCATCACCAAAGGAGAATAGAGGCTCAAGATCATCATCTCTATCAATCTTTATTCTAGATTCTTGCTATATTTGCTGGATCATTTTTGCTCCTTTTTTGTTGTTGGGGCATGATCTTGCAAAATGTCATTTCTAATTGCAGATATAATAGCGGGTTGATTTAATTCCTCTAGAAGATTTTTTCTTTTTAAGAAATCTCCATTTGGATCCTTTCTTTCTGAATGATTTTGGAGAGTTGAAGATCTTCTTTCTTCTGAAATGTTTCTTTTTTCTAGTGGGGCAATAACAAGATCTGTCTTTTTCGCACTTGATTTTGAGGTAAGAATCATCACAGGCTTTGTCTAATATTCTGTCACCATGAAGATAATCATTAAAGACTTTTCTCCTGTTGCACAAGTCTTCAAAAGTTATATAAGTTTCTTGCTGGATTTCTCCCATAGTTAAATTAAGAATGGTTTTGCCTTGCCTGTGTAAACTCTAATTAACTGCAACTTGAAGTGGATTAGGAATGGATGCAAGAACTATTTGTTTAAGACTTTGATCCAACCCAAGAGCACAAAAGAGTTTAGTCATTCCATAAAAATGCTTTGACAAATCTCTTTTGTTATATGAGCAACATCTTTTGAAGAATTCCCTTCTTTTTAGAGTTAACAGATCTTCAGGACTTCCAATAAAGTGATTATGGATAATCCTAATTGCTTGTGATAAATCTGTTAACACTAAAAACTGCATTTGATCTACTTAGCTTATGAAATTCCATCAGTCTCTTAACATCCCAGTAAATCTGGAGACAAACTCCATTAGGATGTTGTAATGACTTTCTTTAGTTAGCTTTTTGGCCATTTACTTATTGGAATGTCATTTAGAGTGAAGGTTATTTTTCCGCTGGAAATGTGAGGTGGAGGCCTTGTGTTTGAAGATTCTACAGCAGTTTCATTCATTTCTTCATCTAACATTTCTACTTTTACGTTTGGTTGTGTTGTGGCCATTACCTGTAGATCAATTTTAGAATTATCATCTGAAGACTCAGAATCTTCTGAGATAGATTCTGATGAAGATGACTCTTCAATGGGAGATTCTTTTGGTTTTTGTAAAACGGATATTTTTGGAAGCATTTCTTTGTTGTAATCCTTTAAAAAGCTTGTTAAAGGATTATTATAAGAAATCTTCTCATTCTAGATCATCAATAATTTTGACACTTGTCTGGGTGGAGAATGACTTTTTCTGTACTTTCTTCTTCAACAGGTCTTTTTCCCAAAGCCTTTTCTTTCTGCTTCTTTCTTCCTTCTGCTTCCTTCTTTTATGCTTCTTTCTGAGCCTTAATCTATTAAAACAGATCATAAGTACTGGGCTTTTTCTTTTCTTCAGGAGAGGGGAAAACTAATATCTGATTTCTGGATGGTGGAGGATTATCCAACTGTCTTATTGAAGGAAATAAGTCAATACCATTCCTAGAAGGGCTAGGAGAAGGTATTTTTCCTGTTTCCTATAATACCCGGATTTGTTCTTCCTTTTCTCTTTGTGCAAGATGAGAGAAAAAGTCTTGACCTGACGCTGCAGGTTCACTGGCAACTTCTTTCAGTCTTTTTTGGAAAAGCTGAATAAGATCTTTAATCATCTTGGAATTTTCATCAACTTTGGTTTCAAATTTGGAGACTTTCGAGTCAATTTGATTGACCTTTAAGTCTATCTTTCTTAAAGTAGAATTTTGAACCAAAGCGTTTTCTGTCTGCCAATTGAGAGTGGCTTCTACCGCTGCTATTTTGGTTGGTTTCCGTTCTAGATTTCCTTGTAACTTTGAAGGAATTTTTGGAGCTTGAATATAATCCTTGTTGGTAAATTCCACAAGAGGAGGAAAATCTTGATCATAGGAAAATGTCGTTTGATACATGCATACTTTTGGAATTGTTTGAATTGGAGTTGGAGTCTGTACTTGTTGAGAACAAGATTGGATCTGATTTTGTTTTTTAACCCATTTATTGATCCTTTTATAACATGGCTGCTTTAAAGGCTTGGCCAGCCATTTTTGTTGGTTTTGGGGTTTATTCTTTGGTGATAGAGGTGATGAGGGAAACTGTGTAATACCCCCTACCCGTATTCGTCGCTGGAATAGGGTACGAGGCATTACCAGATTTCACCAAATAAATTCTTTGTCATTACGAGTTAAATAATATTCATTTATCAAAACATGTCATGACGTCCCTTGGATGGGCCCCGAAGCCCAAAACATACATCGGGACCAAACCGGGATTAAATCAAAACCATAAGAAATTTTTCGAAAAATCCCAAAGTTCTTTTTTTTTAACTCAATATAACCCCTTTATAAATATCTAAACTTCCCTGCAATTTTAAACCGAGAGCAATCCAACATAACCAATCCATTTCAACATATTTTCAAGATAGATTTAACATATTCATAAGATAACTTCATCACATACCAAAACCAAAATTTGTTAGCCATACGAATGGCTAACCTTACATTCATTTCACATTAACATTTACTTTATTAGCTTATACATGCCATTGATTTCTAAAATAAAGTTTCTTTATATACCGAGATCTTGAGGTTGATAGTGTGATGTGTCTCTGACCGAATCCGACCTCCGAGCTCTTAACACTACAAAACAGGGGAAAAAGAAACAGGGTAAGCACTTTGTGCTTAGTAAGCTCATGTAACAAGAACTATACTTACCTAATATTTTCAATACAATGCAATAAACATTCATACATCCATTCAATGCATTATTCCCTTAACATGTACAAACTCAACATTCAAGTTAGTTCAATAATTTTCATGTATCAATAATATATATACCATGATTGATGAGCTCATCAATACCATGATTTCCATTCCCTTGTTATTTTTCCATATTTATCCCGTGGAATTTCTCGGAATTTTGATGGATTTTCAGAGGTACACTTTAGTGTACAAATCCGAGTCCGTCAATTCATATTCATGTGTGCACATTTCCATTTCAGAGAGCACACTCCCTCGAACCTCATCCTTACAGCGGGATTACCAATCCAAGCTAAATCTCCTGTAATATAAACTCATAGAGTATTGTCGGGATTAGCAGTCCAGGCTAATTCTCCTGCAATGGCAATTACTCTAATGAGCTTGGATCTGAATTACCAGTCCAGGCTAAATTCAGACCCTAATTCGGATTACCCGTCCTGGCTAAATCCATTTTCCACATATTCTTCGGGAGGGCTATATCAGAATAGGATCACCTATCCGGGCTAGATCCTTTTTACCGTTAATTCCTTTTCAGAGATCCATCAAATTTTCCTTCCATTCAACCGGGATTTCTTCCCCTTTTTATCAAATATATCAATGTTTCATCAAATTTCATACAATGAACATTCAAATCATGTTCACATCAATAACAAACATTTCAAGCATTTAAGAATATAATGCAAGTTACACGAACTTACCTCGATACTTGTTCGTAAACAAAAATCTACTAATCTCGAACTTTTTCTTTTCCTCGATCTAGCTTCGTATTTGAATTTTCTGGATCTAAATAAATAAATTTAATCATTAATCTAATACATTTCATGTTCATATGTAACATTCTCTATAATTCCATTATTATTTATAGTGCATTCAAAGCTGTCTCACTGAGTCATAGTCACTAAATTATTTATATCTTGAGCTACAGAACTCCAAATTAAGATCCGCTAAAAACTAGACTCACATATCTTCGTACCATAAAATTTTTAGAATTTTTGGTTTAGCCAATAAGTACAGTTTATTCTTTAAAGTTTCCCCTGTTTCACTGTTTGATAGTTTCGACCCCTCTTCACTAAAAATTATTTATCTCATTGTACAGAATTCAGATGACGTTATCGTTTGTTTATTTTGAGAATATACTCATTAAGTATTTTAAAAATATAAATTTAAGCCCCTAATTATTTTTCTCCAAATTTTGATGATTTTCCAAAGTCAGAACAGGGGAACCTGAATTCATTCTGACCTTGTCTCACAAAATCTCTTGTATCTTATGATTTACAATTCCATTGCTTACACTGTTTCTTTTATAAGAAACTAGACTCAATAAGCTTTAATTTCATATTTTATTCATTTCTAATTCAATCTCTACAATTTCTGGTGATTTTTCAAAGTTAGACTACTGCTACTGTCCAAAACTGTTTTAGTGCATGATATTAATTACCATTTTCCCCTAAGCTTCCAATAAATGATAATTTCATCCCTGCTCAATTAACCTCCCAATTGAGTTGATTTTTCTCAATTAACACTTTATTCTATCACTTTAAACTACTTTATAACCTTTGGAAATTAGAATTTTAGCACTAGACTTTAATTTCAATTTTTTTCACAATTAGGTCCTACAAATCAATTTCTATTGAAATTACCTAATAAAATCATCTCATAAACAAATTAAAGCTTCAATTTCATGCTATTTCATCATAAACCTATAGCACTCAACCATAGTGACTTTCAATTTCATCCATGAAATCAAAAACTAATGAATTTAGTAATAGGACCTAGTTGTAAAAGTCTTAGAAACACAAAAATTTCAAGAAAAAGGCAAGGATTAACTCACTTGGTCCAAAAATTATGAAGTAATAGCTTGAATAAACCCCTAGGACATTTTTTGCTGATGATTATGAAGAAAATATGAAGAGAATTCTAGATATTCCAATTTGGTCCCATTTTTATGTTAGTAAAATTTGTTATTTTTCTATTTTACCCTCATTTCACTAATTCTCCTAATTTTTCTCATCTTATACCGACCAAAATATCTCCTTTTGGCTTATTTACAATTTATGTCCCTCCTCATTTAACAATTGAGCTATTTAATTCTTCTAGTAACTTTTACACCTTCAATTTAGTCCTTTTTACTTAATTGACTACCCAAACATTAAAATTTTTTAATGAAATTTTAATACCATATTACTAAAATTTCATAAATATTTATAAAAATATTTTTGACTCTGTTTTACGAGATCGAGGTCTCAATACCTTGGTTTACCTAATTTCTTCAATAATTTCTTTTTCTAACTAACCATTAAATCGGTAAAAATTCTTCTATCTATATTTTCATACGATTTTCCTATCATATCTATATTCATACAAAACTATTAAAATAAATTTATCTTTAAATCTTATTTGTGGTTACGAAACCACTGTTTTGATAACATTGAATTTAGGCCATTACAAACTGTCTTTCATCTTTTGGAGGATTCTTGGGCTTGTCTACTAAATAATCCACAAGATAGACAAATTTTCCATTATGTTCATCCAAAGGACCAATATTTGGATCACCATCTATCCACCTTTTATAGAACTCAGACTGTGTTGATTTCTTGTGAGATTTTTTCTTATGAGGCTTGTAAGCTTCACTATCCATACTTGTAACCCAGTCTTTAAAGTTTAATTCTTGGCATAATTCACAAGAACACATAAGATCCCATGGACAATGTCCTGTAATAGGATCTTTAAAGTGATATAGAGGTTTTCCATCTGCTTGAAAACTCTCTATAAGAGCTAACTCTGGTCCTAAACTTCTAGGTTGAAAAGGTTGCATCATCAACTGTGTTGGGAAGATTGGTGGTGTAGGTTGTGGTCTCAGATGACTATGATCAAATCACACTTCACTGGTTCCATCAGATTTGGTGATGATCTGACTTTTGGTTGATCTGATAGGTTGATCATGCTAGTGAATTTGTTCATAGTTTGTTACCTATTTTTCTAGCAAAAGTTTCAACAACTCTTACTTGGGTATTTGTTTTGGTACATGAACACAGTGAGGCTTTTCTCTGGTATTGACAGAAATGAGAAAAGAATCTTCAGAACCTTGATTTGATAGTTTAAAGGTATGATCTTGAACCCTGTATACTATCTGATAGTGAAGGGTCGCTGTAACTGCTGATTCAACCATCTTAGCTCCAATGATCTGGATTTGAACTTTTAAAGCATCCAACAAATTTAGATCTTGAAGGGACATGGTAAAATTAGAAAATAAGGTCACCAGCGCCATCCCTGAATTTAGAGTAGCTTCAACTATCCAAATACAGGCATCCTGATATCTTTTATATCTGGAATCTAGCAGAGCAATCCTGGACACAACTGGTTTTCCAGATGTTCCATGATAATTAAGAGCAAATCTGACTGCACCAAAATGGATATGTGAATACCCATGTTGAACCCAATCCTGTGGGAAGTTTGAATGTATTTCAAGAGTAACAACTTGTTCCTCTTGTCCTCTATAAATCAGGTGCTTATCAAACTTAGAGGACTGAACATATTCTCGAACATTCTTGCGACTGGTACTGATTAGTGACTTTATACTCTTAATTGGAGAAAAACTAGGCTTTTGATAGGTAGAATATGGATTTACAAGTGGCAAGTCTATGGCTTGAACCTTTTCTTCTTCTGTGAAGTAGGTTACAATGAGGATATTTTTTTTGCAGAATGAGATTTTAAAGGAAAAGAAGGTAAAGAAATTGGTGCTTTTGAAGTAGAAGGTCTAGAATTCATTTCTTAGAGTAATCTCTCTCCCTCAATTAGCTCTCCCAATAAAAGAAAATCTTAAAGTGCTGGCTCTGATACCAATTTAACAGGATCTAAGGTTGGAATAATAGAGATTCAGGATTTAACAGCGAGTATGTTATGCCAGGAACAATGCATTCTTCTTTGGCCACAAAACAGGCATTGCCTTTTAGCTGTCAAACCATTAATTCCAAACTACATTTATTTTGTAAACGTTACCAGTTTTTGTCGCTACATATCTAATTTGCAGTAGTGTTTGCTAGTGAATTTTATTCGTTATGGAAGGAAAATTGCTAAAAGTTTGTCTCAAGAAAAATGGAGGAAAAAGGAATAGTAATGACAAACTAAAGAAAAGAATAGAAAATTAGAAGAAAGACCATATGAAGTCCCCCTTACCATTATTTGGATGGGAAAATTAAATGACAAAATTAACCCACCAAGGAATGAAGAAAGCGTATGATGAACAAATAAAAAAAAATCATGTCACATAGTTCACACCAATCAAGCAATAATACACAAGACACAAGTATAATACATGCAAAAAATGAAGAAATCATTATAAATAGTAATTATATTGAGAATTTAAATGTCCTTATAATCTACTCCTCATCAAGCACAACCCCATTGTGATTAACCTCAGGACAAACTACTTTATAACCTTCCTCTCAATTTGGAAGGTTGAGGGGGCAATTGTTACACCTACATAAAATATCCCTTAATGACACAATCTTATTTCACTAAAAGAAATTTATTGGAAGAAAACTCACCGAATCTTAAAAAAATTGTTCGAAAGATAAAACTTCATTATCTTATTATCTCTTAATACCAATTTTCTATAATCAAGCATCACCTTAATTGATCACATCAAATCAACCTAACCACCTATAATTTGACTACCTGCCACTCTATTTTTGGAGCCTAGACAATGGGGCATTTACTCATTGCAACAAGGTCCAAGCCCTTTATAAAGGCCCTCCCTTATACCAAAAAGGCCCAAACCATATATTACTAACTGCAATTCTGCATAAACCTTTCCAAAGATTTGAAAATACCATTTAACAGCTCTTGGCACCAACATTCTCCAAACAGTCTTTAAGACCTGTAGCATCAACAAACCTAATTTCTAATTTGGGTACACTATGAATATCAAATAGCAGCAAATTTTTAATACTTAAAGAGGGGGCGGGGGAACAACTGTTAGATTAAGGACCTGCATCTGAAATCTTTAACGGCATAGGAATTAAGCTGCCATGTTTTTGTTTTATTATTTTGACTACCCACCTTCTATCACAAAACTGATCTTTCATTTTCCTTCTCATGTTGGTAAATGAAGGAAATCTTATATTATGTATATTTATGCCATATATATGTAATTTATTGATATCATGCTTTAATAATTTTTTCGTGTCATTATGTTGTGACTAACATTTGTCATTTCAATTCATTTATTTATCATTATTAAATTAATAATAATATGATAATGATAAGCCTTTTTGAAACTCTGCCCAATGTTTGACCCCTGCCTTTGCCTTTCTGGCTTCTGGTTGTTTACCAACCAAATGACTTAGCATCATCTATATTTCATACTAAAGTGTTGGAAATAATCAAGGACAATTTGGAGAGAATTGGTAAGAGATAATTAAAATAAATCCAAGACAACATTTGAATTACCCACATTCACAAAAGGTTTGAAATAGATTATTTGGGTTTTCACTGTTTTCTGAAGTGTTTAACATGTTTTTCCTATTTATTTTTTTATATTATTAAAAATAATCATTTATTTGTATTTGTCAACAATCTCTTGACCGAGTGATAATAACATTATGTTATAAATATGAGAGCTTGAATTCAATCTTAAACAATCTCATTTCCTTCTCTTAATTATCAAAATAAAAGAAAACATATACTCGTTCTAAATATAGATAAAACATTTTTTATTACAAAATAATAATAAAAAACAGCTCATCATAAAATGCAAGGTTTATCTATGTATCTTACATTAATTTCAGAGAAATGGTGTAGAAATCAGAAATAAATACTGATATACATGCAATTTATCTATTTCATACATGAATGTAGGAGAAATTTGATGAGAAATATAAATTCAAATATCAAGCACTTATGTTCGAAATGCTTCCAAAGCAGCTTCAGTTGGTTAAGCACACAAGCTTTTGTGCAGTTTTCCTATGTTTTTTTATGACACTTTGCTGAGATTTCTCACATTCTTTCACAATTTCGACCTTAACAATGTGGTGATCCGAAGTCCCTTTCGACGAAATCACAGAGTACGATCCCGGAACAAAGGCGTACGGAGAGTTCGAAGAGGCTAAGATGTAATCAACTCTCGTCCCGTATTTGCAGGTTCCTTGAACATCTGAAGATCGAACTCGAAACTGTTAATAGTTAAAGACATTAAAAATGGAGAGAAAAATAAATTACATTATGATAATTTGATCATTTTACTTTGGCCTTTGGCAATAATGACTTCTGGTTCACATTCACCAGCATAGTCTTTGGAATCTGTGTACTCTTTTCCCCTCAGCAGTTTCATTACTTCAGTTCTTGGTCTTGGCTTGCCTATGTCCTCATAGTACTGCAATATCAGCATCCCGGGATTCAGGTGAGTGTCGAATATGGGTATTTTAAGAAAAATGGAGAGTTCGGGCAATATTAAAAACAGATGAATATTACCTTCACAATATCTGTCCATCTTTCTGATGAGTAATCTGATGCATTCAGAGAGTTTAAGCCTCCAAGTAATAAGTGGGGAGTGTTGTTTGATTCAATTATTGCTTTCATTTGCTTCATTCTCCAGTTTTCATCTAAATGATCAAGCTGGGTGCAATAGAAGTTCACTTCTCCAGCCCATGGTACATCAATGATGACCTTAAGCACATTCCTGAAATCGTTGTCATCGGCTATCTTTTGTACCGTCCATCGTTTGATCGGCCATTTCGAGAGGATCGCGTTTCCGTACTCCGGAGCCCAACTTTCGGCAAAAACATACTTCATCTTGAGTGCTGAAGCTAAATCAGATAAAGGCTTCATTCCTTTTTCTTCTTGTGCTTTCACATCTTGTAAAGCTATGATATCAGCATTGAGCTCTCTAAGCACTTCTGCGATGCTTCTTCCATTTTTCGAGCCACCTTCGTTCCAGAATTTGATCATATTTGAAGGCAAACAAACCGGGGATCTCATAATGACATTCCTCCGATTGACTCGGCCAGTGAACGTGTCTGATGAGCCCTCGTTTACATCTTCGATGAAGCTGAGAATTTTACTCTGTGCCAAAGATATCTCATTATCAGGAAGGTTGATTGAAACCTTGAGGTTTGATCTCGAGAGCTTGTTTTGGTTGTGGGAATCATGCAAGGGAGATTGCTTGAGTATACTCTTGGGATAACAATTCGGAGACTTGTTATGAACGTCGAACTCAAACGGTGCTTTGAATCCAAGATAATCATCGTCTCTATAGCTAAATAAACCGGCTTCCTCAGCTTTCGAAATGGCAGGTGCAAGAGAGAACATAGCAACATTAAACGTTGCAATTCTTATCGACCTTTGGGGATTACAAAATCCCAAGTTGCCATACAAATCAATGTCAGAACTTTTCGTTCCAACGTCGCCTTTTCTATGAACTTTGGAGTTCAACCTCCCCAATCTCCGGATGATAACCTTTGGCCTCGGTCGCTTGCGCATCAGCCACCGAATTCTCGAGCAAAGATGCCATAGTTTTCTTCTCAGAACCTTCAACATGGAAGACCCTTGATTACTGCAAAAGAACTGTTGAATCTTCCTGGTCTGCATTGGAGAAAAGTGGAAATGTGGGTGCAAATTGCAAAGACTTGAAAAAAAAGTAGCTAAAAGGACAAAAGACCCTCAACTGCCCCCTCAAGTAGTGTGGCGGGAGTTGAAAATTCGCGCTAAGATTGTTGATCTCCTTCAACAACACGCCAAACCTAAACTAACTGCTACCAATGATATCAAACCAAGGTTCTCGTCTTTGTCTTTGTTTTTGATTGGTATTGTTATCCTGCCATTTAGACCAAACACGTCTCACTTTCAAAAGGTACTAGATGAATACCTGAAGATAATTTTTCACCTCCCGCCAGCTGAACTGCCCTCAACTGTTCAGCCTCCCAAAACTATCTGCTATGAAGACCACTCATTGTGAGAGAGAACATCCCAACATCCCCTTTCATCAAGTTACCCTCTCACCGTCTAACCATCCATTTTTCAGTGTGAACACTCTCTTCAAAAACCACTAGAGCCTCTATCCAAGCATAACAATCCCATACTTCCTCAAAAGATATTCCTTGCATATTCCATGATAATAACCATCTTGCCACATCACCACTACCAAACAAGAAGTATCACCCCATAAATAACAGACGCATCACCGCTACCAAACAAGTAAATCCTATAAATATCAAATAAAAGATCTCCTATAACACCACTACATTTTCGTCCCTAACTCTTCTTTTGTTGAAATTTGTATCGACAGGCCTAATACATATTCGGATCAAACTTATTCAGATTAATATGCACTGTAAAATCAAAAGAAAATATTTGGCATGCTTGTATCAAACACACACTCATATCAGACATTAAGCTTAGTTTAAATGCAAAAGAGACTTGCCAATCACAAATGAAAACGCGTTCAAATTAGGGCACAAAATACGTGTTACACATAGTCATGTCTGGTCTTAAGTTGTTAGCTGTCCACTGAAAATGAACCACCCCATGAGTTTTTAATCCTTGGTATTGGGGTCCTAAGGCATCTTTTATATTACATCTTGTTGACTTCGTATGTAAACAAAAATATCCCAAGAAAAAAAGAAACAATTATTGTAAAGTACAAAACAATAATGTGAAAATACCATTACAATTACAGAAGATGCTTTAACCAACGCAATTAAGTAACACAAAATTCAATTATTGTCACTCTGAAAAGGGGTCCCTTTGCAAACTTTTCCATGGATTCACAGAGGAACTTCCTTCAATAATCAAACTTCACTTTGGTCCATGGTTAGCTAGAATCTGTTTGCCACATGTTAACAACAATTTTCAATAGGTTGGACCATTGAACCAAATTACCTTTAATGTTTAGTGGTGAACGTTGTATGGTTTGCAGGATCAAATCTATATTTAAATCCTTCAATCACTCATCAGGGAACAATGAATCCAAAAGGTTGGAAGAAGATACACCATTTTTTCCATCCTCAAAGAATCCATTGGAAGCACTTTCCCCTCTTGATTTTCGCTCCTCAATGATACGATCATCTGTTTCTGTGCAGTATTTTCGGCTCACCTGTTTTAAAGGTTTCTCAGCCACAACAAACTTGTTCCCATCGCGGATTCTCTCTGAAAAACCTGCCCAAACTGCACAAGGTCGCATATTAAAAAGCTATGTTACTCAGAATAGGAATGGTATATTCATTTTTTCCTAAATTTTTAATGTATTTAATGGATCCTTAGAAGGTCATGTCCCATACCAGTATCAGTATGTTGCATCAAATACGGGTGTCAAACATGACTACTTCAAGAAAAAAGAAGTGTGGGACCAAAACATAGTTAAGAAGACCAACAGGCTAACAAACAGGTTGCCTAAATAACTTAAGAGAAAGGCTAGTATCCACTTCAAAGACAAGTGAAACATGTTCAACATCCTCCTTTTGATACCACAAGGACCACAAGTTGGACATAAGCAACAAAATCTAGACAACAGTCAAGAAACACTATGGAGAGGAAACCTCTAGTTTAACTTTGGCTTCGTATAATGGATAATAGGAAGAAGTGATCTGCACTTAAAAAGGCGCTAATGACCAATTGTTTCAAGTAAAAGAACCAAGTTTAATTAGCTAGGTACATACAATAAACACGTGAATATGAGCCTCACAACTTATACTAGTTGCTAGATAACCAATCCAATAGGAAAGAAAAAAACTATTTATAAGAACTTTATGATTTTAATGGTTCATGATCTTTTGACTCTTGACTAGTGTTCTCTAAAATCTAAGGCAGGCATACTAATCTTCCCAACAATCCTTAGAAAAACATAACTTTCTCCATCATCAACTTTACTGGTGAAAGAAGTCATGAAATGAAAACTAAAGACATTTATAAAGTAAGATAAGATAAGATTAGATTGAAATTGGGAATACCTCCAAAATGATGCAAAACAATGGAAGCAGCAACAGTGACATTCAAAGAGGCAGTGCCACCTCCATATTGAGGAATGTAAACAAAGAAATCACATATCTCACATTCCTTAGCTGAAAGCCCTGTTCCCTGTAAAACATTAAAGAACAAAAGAAATTGTAAAATTTAGAAGGAAAAAGTAAAACCCAAGAATCAGAAATTTCAGCTAAATTTAGCAAATGGGCTTTAACTTTACCTCATTACCAAGAAGAAAAGCAGTGCTTTTCTTGAAAGGATGATCAGTTATGGAAACAGCGTCCTCTGTGATCTCAACCCCGCAAATATCACAATCTTTCTCCTTAAAATACAGTAAAAAAAATTCAAAAGCAAATTAGGATCCAAATTGAAAAAGGTTAAGAAATAAAGATTTAGAGAAATGGGTTGGTTAGAAGTTTACTTTAAGGAAGAGGCGAGCGTCGGTGAGGGAATGGAAGTGGCGGAAACGGAGATGGGAAGTGGAGCCGTGGCTGCCGAAGGCGTTGAAGTCACGGCGGCCAACTAAGATTAGTTCGGTGACTCCAAAGGCGGTGGCGCTTCTAGCTAGGGTTCCGACGTTGTGCCTCTTTGCTATATTGTGAACCACCACGTAGCTCTCTATAGCCATTTTTCTCCTGTACTCATTCATCTTCTAAAAGAAGACAACTTGGTAGACATGGAGGGGTTTTCTAGGGTTTTTTTCGTCTACTGGCCTGCTTTGCCCTTTTAGGCCAAGGCCCATTATCTTTTCTAATTTCTTTTTAATTTTTTTAAGGTTAAACAAACTATTTAGCAAATTAGTCTCTATATTCTAAAAGAGCAATCGTCACTTAGGATCCAAAATAAATTGGCCAATAGGTTTCGTTAAAATATGACATAAATCCCTGTACTCCATGAAATTGAAGTATAATAATTAAATCCTTAATTTTCAAAAAGTATAAAGATTAATAGCATATTTTAAGCTTTGAATTTCTAGCAAATGAAAATTGGGTCTAAATAATTATTACTAAAATAATTTCAGAATATGTATGTTATTATAAAATAAAGAGAGATAGAGAGAATAAAGAACAAAGAAAATATAAAAGCAATAGAAAATGAACTTTATTGATCAAAAGGTATGGTTACAATGCTTCATTAGAGTCTTTATTTATAGGCATAAGAAGTATAAAAGAAGTAGAGATCTAATTCTAATAGTTATTAGAATTTAAAGTATATCAAAGCTTTATCTTTATCATGATGGACATCCACTTAATAAGATATTCATAACACTCCCCATTGGATGTCCATTGGTAGATAATGTGCATCGTTAAAACCTTATTAAGAAAAACCCTGTGGGATAAAAAAACATAATAAAGGAAAAATAGTATACAATCTTCTATTACAAGTTGACTCGTTAAAAACCTTTACCAGGAAAACCCAATGGGACAAAACCTTGGTTAAAGGAAAAGAGTACAACTTGTTTTTAGACTCCCCTTATGGCAACATTGCATTACATTTTTGAGTCGACGAATTACAATCTTGTGTAGTAGTCTTTCAAATGTTGAAGTTGACAATGCCTTAATAAAAAGATCTGCTACATTCTCACTAGAACGAATTTGTTGAACATTTATATCACCTCTTTTTTCAAGATCATGGGTGAAGAATAATTTTGGTGAAAATTGATTAGGACCAAGAAACTCTTCACCATCCTCACGAGGACGAAATTGATCGTTATTCATATCTAATGATCGTACAACCATCGGAGTACTTAATGGATGTGTTTATCCATGTAAATTTTCTTTAATATATTTTCCGTATAAGTTGATTGATGAACATGAATTCCATCTTTTAAATATTCGATCTGTAAGCTAAGATAAAACTTTGTTTTTCCAAGATCTTTCATCTTAAATTCTTTCTTTAAACAATTTACTGTATTTTGAAGTTCTTCAGGAGTTCCAATAATATTTATATAATCAACATAAACAGCAATTATCACAAAATTTGATCCAAACCTTTTTATAAAGACACATGGACAAATTGGATCGTTTTTGTAACCTTCTTTTAACAAGTATTCACTAGGGCGATTGTACCACATACGTCCAGATTGTTTTAATTCATATAAAATTTTCTTTAATCTGATCGAATAATTTTCCCGAGAAACTCTATTTCCTTCTGGGATTTTCATATAAATTTCACTATCAAGTGTGCCATACAAATAGACTGTAACAACATCCATTAGATGCATGCCAAGTTTTTCACGTACCACTAGACTATTAAGATAGTTAAACGTGATTACATCCACCACAGGAGAATATGTGTCTTCATAATCAATGTCGAGCCTTTGCGAAAATTCTTGTGCTACAAGTCGTGCTTTATAACTTAGGACTTCATTTTTTTCATTTCATTTTTTTCACAAATACCCATTTATATCCTACTAGCTTTACACCTTTAGGTGTTTGGACTACAGGTCCAAAAACCTCACGTTTAAAAAGTAAATTCAACTTTGCTTGAATTGCATCTTTCCATTTTGGCCAATATTTTCTATTTCTACATTCATCAATACATTTAGGCTCAGGATCATCATTTTTTTCCACTTCAATAGCAACATTAAAGGCAAAATTGTTGTCAACAACTACATTTTTCTGCTTCCATCTTTTCCTCGAAGTAACATAACTTACCAAGATCTCTTCATTATCATCATTTTCAGGCACCTGAATCCCTTTTAGGGTTTTATGATTATAATTAGTTATATATTTGACCTCTTCTTGGGAACTTGTCTCTATAATATAATCACATTGAGTATTTTCTCCTTTCCTTTTACGAAGACTTTTATCTTTGGAACGAACTGGTCTTCTATGCTTTAGGCATGGATTACTTTCTTTTGTACTAATAGATTGGCCTATTGGAATATCAATTCGTATTGGAGTATTTTTAGCTGGCATGTGAGATTTTGTAATTCTCTTTAGGTCAGTAAATGAATCTGACAGTTGATTGGCGATGTTTCGCAAATGTATGATCTTTTGAACTTCTTGTTTACATTGACTTGTACAATGATCTAATTGAGATAATGATGATCCATTCCATGTAATTACTTTTACCAACTGTATTTTCTCTCCCCCTAATGTTGGGAATATTGTTTCATTAAAGTGACAATCAACAAATCGTACAGTAAATAAATCTCTAGTTAATGGTTCAACATACTTAATTATAGAAGGAGATTCATAACCAACATATATTCCCAACCTTCTCTGAGGATCCATCTTTGTTCGTTGTGGTAGAGTAATTGGAACATATACTGCACATCCAAAAATTCTAAGATGGGAAATATTTGGCTCCTAACCAAAAGCCAATTGCAATGGGGAGTATCTATTATAACTTGTTGGCCTGATGCGCATAAGTGTTGCTACATACAAAATAGCATATCCCTAAGCTGTAATAGGGAGCTTTGTTCTCATAAGTAATGGTCTAGCTATTAGTTAGAGGCGTTTGATAAACGATTCAACTAAAACGTTTTGCGTGTAAACATGAGCTACAGGATGTTCAACTTTTATCCTAATTGACATGCAATAATCATTGAAAGCTTGAGATGTAAACTCACCAGCATTATCAAGACGGATAGTTTTTATTGCATAATCTGGAAATTATGATCTTAATTGAATTATTTGAGCAAGTATTTTTGCAAACACCAGGTTGTGAGTCAATAATAAACATACATGTGACCATTCACTAGATGCATCTATCAATACCATAAAATATCTAAATGATCCACATGGTGGATGAATAGGCACACATATATCACCTTGAATACGTTCCAAAAATGCGGGAGATTCAATCCCAACTTTACCTAGTGATGGTTTAATAATCAATTTACCTTGGGAACAAGCATCACAAGAGAAATCTTTAAATTCAAGAATCTTTTGGTTCTTTAATGGGTGTCAATTGAATTCTCAATTATTTTTCTCATCATAATGTATCCGGGATGGCCTAACCTATCATGCCAAATAGTAAAAGTATGTTGTTCTACAAACTTCTGGTTTGTAGTAACATGTGCCTCAATTGCACTAATATGTGTATAATATAAACCTGATGAAAAAGCAGGTAGTCTTTCCAAAACATATTTATTTCCACATTCAACATATGTAATATATAGATATTCAATATTTTTCTCATTCATAATCAGAATATGATATCCATTAATACGAATATCTTTAAAACTCAATAAATTTCTTTGAAACTTAGTGGAAAATAAAGCATCATCAATGACAAATTTTGTATCTTTAGGTAATAATATAATTGCTCTTTCGGAGACTTCAATAAGTTTTGAACTACCCAAGATTGTATTAATATGAGCATCACTTATTGTTAAATGAGAAAAATATTTTTTCTCTTTGTGTATCGTATGTGTTGTAGCACTATCAGCAAGACATATGTCTCCATTGATTTTGGATCCAACAAAATTTTGTTGATCATTCATATTCTTCATAAAAATAAATAAAATATAACATTAGAAATGTTGAAAATATTTATTGAATATGTATAACTTGCAAAATAAGTAAATAAATAAACATACTTTTTTTAATCAAGAAAATGAACATATTTAAAATAACATAATAACACCAACTTATTCTTTATGCAAAAAAATGAAACATACTTAAAAACAATATAAAATGCTAAAATAACACCAACTTTTCTAATGATTCTCAAAGAAATCTGTTACATCAAGGTGAGTTATATCATTAAGGCCATGAATTACATCACCCTCCTTTTTGCCTCTATTTCGTCATTTTTGGATGTAAAATTTGTCTCAATATTATTTTTTCTTCCCTTTAATAGATGTTTGATAAAGTTTCACTAAATGTTTAGGCGTACGACAGGCACGTGCCCAATGCCTCCTCATACCACATCGGTAACATAAATTCTCAATAACCTTTGAAGGATTATTTTGACTACCTCTTTCTTGTCATTTATTGCTATTCCTTTTCTGGTGGTTAGAAATACCACTATTATAAACACCATGATAGCGATTACTAGTACGTCCTCGACCACGTCCCCTACTACGTCCACGACCACGACCACGATCGCGACCTTTATATTTTTCATTTCCATATTTATTGTGTACTGCAACATTCACTTCAAGGAGTGGTGCAGTACCAGTGGGACGAATTCCATGGTTTTTCATCAACAACTCATTATTTGTTCAGCCACTAAAAGACATGAAATCAATTCAGAATATTTTTTAAAACCTTTTTCATGGTATTGCTGTTGTAGGAGCACATTAGTAACATGAAAGGTTGAAAAGGTTTTCTCTAACAAATCCTTATCAATTATGTTCTCTCCACATAATTTAAATTGAGAACTAATTTTGAAAAGTTTTGAATTGTATTCACTTACAGTCTTAAAATCTTGCAACCGTAAGTGCATCCAATCATAACGAGCTTTAGGGAGGATCACTGTTTTTTGATGGTCAAATCTTTCTTTCAAAATTTTCCACAACTCAAGAGGGTCTTTCACAGTGAGATATTCCACTTTTAATCCTTCATGTAGATGATGACGGATGAAAATTATTGCTTTTGCCTTGTCTTGGTTAGATGCTTCTTTATTTGCTACTATAGTATTCCTTAGACTTTTAGCATCTAGGTGAATTTCAACATCTAACACCCATGACAAATGATTTTTGCCTGAGATGTCTAGGGCCGCAAATTCAAGTTTGGCAAGATTTGACATTATAATCACTAAAAAAACTAAAACAATATTAGTAAAATAATAGTAATCATATTATTTTTCAAATGTAATTATAATAATGTATTTAAGAAAAAAAAGGAAAAAACATAAAATAATTTGTGATATAAAATTTAGGATTACCTTAAGTCGATAGAGAAATTAAATTCATTTCCTCCCAATAACTTTAAGCAAATCGCTGCACAAGTTTGAACCCCTCTTTTTTCATCAATTTTGGGTAGCCAAGCAACCAATTTGAATGCTAGGTTAGAAAAATAATGAAAGTAATTCAACGGGGGATTAAAAAAGGATAGAAAGCAATTGAGGTATGGGTTTCAAAAAAAATTTTCGGGGGTATCAAATGAAAAATAAGAACGAGGTGGGTTTAGAAAAAAATTTTTAGAATCGTGTTAATAACGTGTTATAAAATAAAGAGAGATAGAGAGAATAAAGAACAAAGAAAATATGAAAGCAATAGAGAATGAACTTTATTGATTAAAAGGAATGATTACAATGCTTCATTAGAGTCTCTATTTATAGGCATAAGAAGTATAAAAGAAGTAGAGATCTAATTCTAATAACTATTAGAATTTCAAGTATATCAAAACTTTATCTTTATCATGATGGACATCCACTTAATAAGATATTCATAACATATAGATCTAATTTATAAAAATTGAATATATCATTTTTTCATCTAATGAAATTCATCTATAAGTGAATCTATTTGAAATGTTTCAACAATTTCTTTTTTTTATATATATAAAAATATTAATATGCAAATCTAACGGTCAAATAAAGCAATGTGAAATTGAAAAAATATCTAAATTTATAATTTTAAATAATATCAACATAAATAAATAGGTCATCACTACCATTAAGACTAGCGATGAGTATTTGATCGAATCAAATTGAGTGGAAAATAATTTAGTTAATCGAATTGATAAGTCTCATTTTATCATTTTAACTCAACTTGAAATTTTTCTCGAATCTAGACGAATGAAATGAAATTTAACTCAAGTCGAATAGAATAAAATTATTCAAGTTAATTAAAAAAAATTAAACATGTTAAATTAAAATTTTCTTACCATATAACTACTTCTATTTTGGAGCATATAAATTTGAAACCATATATATTTGAAAACTCTTTCAAAGGAAAATAAGAGAAAAATTAAAATACTTTAGTCTGATAAACTTGAATCATTAATTTATTTATTTAGGTCCCAAATTTATTTTTTTAAAATTCTTTTTATATATTCTTTAGAATTTTTATTTTTTAATTTTTGTAATATTTTAAAAATTATTTTGGTTTTTATGAAATTTTTTAAATTTTTGTTGAAAGAGACCAATTTACTCATTTTCAAAATTGAGCAACGACCAAAAGGGTATTTACACCAATTTGTTATTTGAGTTATTTAAATTGTAAATTTCAACTCGACTTGAACTCGGAATTCAAATTAGTTATTTGAGTTGACTCGGAAAAATTGAATAACTCGAATCGATTAAGTCAAAATTCAATTTTTTTTTCAATTTTTTCGAGTCAAATCAAGTTTTGTTCACCCCTAATTAAGACTCATCAGTTCTTCATATACAAAAAGAAGATTAATTTAAATACATAAGTCTAGTCACTTTCATTTGCTTAAAATTACATTTTGATCACCAAACTTTATATGACTACTAATATTATTGATTTGTTACGTTATGGTCTATTAACAATGTGACAACAAGTTGATATGACACATTAATATCATCATTTTAAATGAAAATTTTAGGTAAAATTGTACTAGTCCTTCTACTTTTTCCTTTTGAGCATTTAATTCTTTTTTTCTTTTTATTTCTTTGGCTTAAATAAACATTTAGCCCCTAGATTTGACATATTCTCCCAAATTAACACTTATGGTTTAAAATTTTCTAAAAATATATGAAAAATTAGAAAGTTATAATAAAATTTAAAATTCCAAAATAGTATAAATATATATAATTAAAAAAAACAAGATTAAAAACATCTAATAAGAGAATAAGCTAAAAGAGAGTACGCTAATCCATCTATTTCTTCATTTTTTTCCAACAATTTCTCTTTACATTTTTAATTTCAAATATATATACTAGTTTCCTTACTCGTTTATTTAATAATTAAATTGTGCTCTTACATGGTCCGCAAGGCCTGTGCCTTCCACTTCATTGGCAAATCTGGGAACAAAACAACGCATGCAATGGCGCAAGAGGGATTAAGTCGAGGCGAGGATGGCTACTGGGTCAAAGATGCTCCGACATTGGTAGAAGTAGTGGTTGTAGAAGACTATTGTCTTCATGAACCTCCATAGAATTGTTGGTTTTCTTCGAAGGGTTATGAGGATTTGCGTTCTAATGACTCCAGTTCTTGTTTGGTTGCTTTCTATCCAGTATTGTTAATGATCTTGTTTGAGCAACTACCGGTCGAAATCCCACAACTAAGGGATTCATTTTAGTGTTTTCCTTGTAACTATTAGTTCTTTTAATTGTTTTTCTTTGTTCCTTTCTTCAATAAAGAGACCGGCTTTTAAGTTAAAAAAATAATTAAATTGTACTAAATTAGTTCATATATATATATTTAAAATTTACAAATAATAAGATTACAAACTTAAAACATAATGATCGATAAACTAAATTTGAAGAAAAATCATAATTAACATTAGAACTATTATAAATATTTTATTATTAAGTGGATGTTCATCAAGATTAAGATAAGTTTGATGTACTTTAGGACTCTAATATTAATTAGAAATACAACTTTATTTCGTTTATACTTATTATGTCTATAAATATAAATGTAACGCCCCAAAAAAATCCAAGTAATTATTTTTTTTGTATGTTTGTTACATAACTGATTGTCTGCTTTAGTGGTTAAGTGCCTTGGGTGTCTCTAAGAAGTCTTGGGTTCAATCCTTGGCTTGGGCAGAATTTTTGTTTTTAATTGAATAAACCCCTATCCCTAGTCTGTAGACTTAAAATAAATGCTGATAAAATATGTTAGAATGGGTCTGCTGGTCTGGTGGTTAAGTGGAATGTTGGTTATGTTTGAGGTACTGAGTTCAAATTCTGGCGCAAATAAGGGATTTATTTTATTGCTTGTGTCGTGTGAGAGGTTGAGTTCGACTAAAATTCTAAGTAGTGGAAAGGTTGGAGTGATTTTAGGAGAAGATTATGGGAACCTCCCGGAGTGATTTTAAGAGAATATTATGGGATTGGGGAGGTTATCCCGATTTGGTGGGATGTAGAATTCGGCTCCCTCCTCTCATTGTTTTCCCAATTTCGATTTTGATAGAGTCTTTTCTTTCTTTTTTTCTCTCAATTTGCTGTAGCCACACCCTCCTAGTTCTCTCTGACGATTTTCTACTTTCCATCCCTATTGATTCATTCTTATTTTGCTAATTTACTCTTCTCAATTTTTTTTCCTGAAAGCTTTTGCTAAATATTGCTAGGTGTGCGATTGCTATATCTTTTGTTTCTTTTGACTTTGCCTCTCCTCATGACAGATGTTCTTTTCTCCTCCTTTACCAATTCTTTTTCTTCTTCTGCTTCCCCTCTTTGTGTGTCTCTTCCTTTCCTCATTGTTGATGTTCTTTGTATTCATGCTCTCTGCCAAATTGTGGTCACCTTGGCCTCTTTCTTTTTGGTTTTATTTTTTAAAATTGACCATCCCTTTCGCGCGATTTTGCGTTTTCGGTATTAACCAAGAAGATAGTGATATTTCTTTTCCAATGATTTGAGGGTGTAAGGCATCGGTTGCTCAAACAAGGTTTTAGAGTGCTCGTAGACGGTGTGCGCATTTTTCGTAACAAGGTTTGTAAACTCTACCCAAAACATAAACCGACAAAAGCCAGAAATTATGGCAAATGACGTTACACGAGTGTGCGTTCGCTCGTGTGGTAAACTGAACACATAAAATGTGGGCATTAGACTGTTGCGGTCACCATGAGTGATTTTGTGGTCTTAGGCCGTTTTGGGCCACGATGGGCCAAAATAGGCTATGTAGGCCCAACAGGCTTCTAGACCCCACACAGGTAAACCACACAAGCGTGTGGAGGAAATTGGGCCAAACTGTGTAAATTAATGATCGAGACCAAATTTTGGGCTATGTGGGCTAGACGATTGTGTGGGCCAACATGGGCCCGTATTATGGGCCTTGGGCTCAGATCCACTCTTGACTGTTAAGGTTGCACGGGTCACTTAGGACGACTGTGGGCCTACTGATGGGTCGGTAAGTAGACCTAGACTCTGAAACTGATATAAAATGACTGTTATGCCCTTACATGGTAAAATGACTGTTATGCCCCTATGTTATAAAATATTTGTATGCTTTATGTTATGTATGACTGTATATAGGCATGTCAGGATATATATATGTTGCATGGGAATGAGATTATTATGATTGGAGGAAGTGTACTGTACTGGCAGCTATGCTGCAAATACTGTTTAGTGCTGTAACCAGTGCTAATTTTAGAGTGTAGGGATGGATGGGTGATATTATCCCCACATGGAGTGTTGGGCTGGACGAAGTGGAGTGTAGTGCCTGGTTGGGTAGGATTTCTAATTGCATGTCTGAACTGTTACTGTCACTGTAATGGGCTAAGGCCCACACTGATACTGATACTGATACTGCAATGGGTAAATGGCCAACTAAACTGAACTGTTATTGAATTGGGCTTAAGCACAGCCTGTAAATCAATTGGCTATTTGCTTATATGGGGTTACACACTGAGTTTTCGTAAACTCACCACTTTGTTTATCTTATATGTAATTCGTAACCTTAGGGACTGGTGTTGCGAGGGACTCGGAGGTGGCCACACAACCGCACCTGCTTTTATTTTTGATTTTTGATTTATAAGAAATTTATTCTGGATATTTGTTCTGTAAGAAGGCCTTTATAAATTTTTCTTTAAAACCTTTTAATTTGGGGATTTTACTTATTTTAATTCATATCTGATACAAGTAGGACGCAAATTTTCAAAAGATGTATGTTTTTCAAAACACCACGTTTTCGTACCATAAAATAAAAGCTTCCGCATCAAACAATGTTTTAAATACAGTAACAAACTAATATGATCAACAAATTGCTAAAGACAACTTAAGTTTTAATAAACGAGAATTAATATAGAGCGGGTTTTTCACTGAAACTATGTTTCGAAAAACACTTCAATGTGATATCGCCAGATTTGGCCATTACGTCTAGGTCGGGTTTCGGGTTTTACATTTAGTGGTATCAGAGCCGAGTTTTTCCTAGTTCAAAACTCGACTATGGTTTTTGGGTTTCTTCTAAAACTTGGAATTTTTAAAAAAAGAACTGTTGTAAACGATTTGGAAGTATTTTAAAATATTTATACTGAATGTGTGGTTCATCGAGTCTCCGGCGCCGATTCTGTAAGTTCTCTAAAGCTGTTATCTCTTTAAAATTAAAACTACTATAGATAGACCGTATTGAAACACTTAGGTTAGTGTATACTGATACTGTAGTAAAATCGATAAACACTGGAAGATACTGCGTCGTACAAAAACAAACTCTGAACTACTTAAACTGTTTCCATAAAACATCTACTAATAACTATTGAACTGTAAACTGATTAATAAAACTTTTAATTCAGATAAGCGCGACTAGACGATGAGCGCACGAGGTACTCGTAAACGGGGTACTAGAGGCCGAGGTAGAGGCCGTAGAGGGGCTCGAGCTGAGTCCTCTTCATTGGGTAGTATGCCAGATCTAGATACTAGCGAGACGCCAGTGTCGCTTGTCATTGAGACTGTGTCACAAGACCGAACAACTGGGGATGACGCACTGTCTCAGGCCATGTTAAGGATTTTAGAGAGGGTCGTTGGGCCCAATACTGGAGCTGGAGGCCGCGGGTCGGTTACGAAGCGACTCCAGTCTAACGTGGCTGAATATTAGATTGAGGCCACAGAGAGGATCATGGATGACCTCGATTACACCCCCGAAGAGAAATTAAAAGGATCTATGTCATTGTTACGAGACGAAGCCTATCAGTGGTGGTTTACAGTTAAAAAGGGTACTCAGGCTGACCGATTGACATGGGAATTCTTCAAAACTACTTTCTAAGGGAAGTATGTGGGCCCTAGTTATGTGGATTCCCGTAGGAGGGAGTTTCTGAATTTGACTCAGGGGGATAAATCTGATAACACTCTAGAATAACGTATTTTTATGTATTAATTATGTATTTATTCTGAGTATGATCCTGCTAATTTGAGCTATTTATGATCTTTTATCTCATAGGGACTAAATTTGAGGCAAAAGTAAAATTAATGGCCAAAAGCGTGAATTTAGAGATAAAATGGGCCAATGTGCGACACAAGGAAAAGTTGGTGCCAAAAGTGCAAGCATGGAGGACACAAGGGTTGAAATGCAAAAAGAAGAGATTTTATTCAATTAAACTCTATTTTAATTATATTAGGATAATTAATATTGAGATAATTATTAAGGATTATTTTTAGGATTTTATTTTATCTTTATTTATCTTCAATTAAATGTATTTATCTTTTAGGAATTTAAGTAGGATTAGACTATCTCCCTAGCACTATAAATAGGGGGTGAAGTGACTCAAAAAGATCCCATCTTTCTTTTTCTGTAAACACTCTCTCCCCAAAAGTCTAGGCTTTTGTTCTTTTCATATTTCCTTTCAATAAAATCTTTATTTTTATTTTATTTATTTTGTTTTCTACCACAACCATGAGCCACTAAACCCATCTAGCCGAAAGTTATCAAAAATCCCCAAAAGGGTTCATGAGGCTTAGAATCCGTACTTAGCCTCCTCACTGAGTATTCATCGTTTCTCCGCATTACAGGGCTGATGCTTCCGTCCAAGTCCCTTAAGAAGTAAGTTTTTCAATGTATGCAAAGACGACCGCTTTGTATGTTTTGGAAGGTTGCACAGTCGGTTCGTTAGCTTACTGCGTCAGAGGTTGGCGAGCCCAAGAGACAAAATGGCATGGGATTCGCCATTGAGAAGCGTTGATCTAGCATAAGACGATCCCACAGAAGTGATTGTTGGCTAGAGTCAGGTTCCATTAAATTGTAAGTCTAAATCCTTGGAGCTGGTGGTCGTAGGCGTCCTCTTCCACTATAACTGGCTTATTCGGTTTGGGAAGGATCATCTAAAAGCCGAGGATTGAACCCAAGGTGGAACAAGACAACTGGAGGCTGGAATCTCCCATAAGAATTTTCTTTCTCTTAACTCTATTTTTAATTTCTCGAATTTTCAATTCAATATTCTTAATTCTGTTTTTATTTTATTTTTCGTTTCTAGATCCAATAATTTAATTATGCTATTGTTTTTCTTTTTTTCAGGAACGCAGGTTGTCTTGGGCAAGACTCTGCTTGGGATTTCACGAAACAAGATATTTTGTAAGTCCAGTCCCTGAGGATTTGACCCTACTTCCCTTTTACTATTCTTTTTCATTATTTATTAGGGATAGGATATTTTTGGTGCTTTCAACGACCGCATCAAAATCAGTGGCTGAGTATGAAGCTAAATTTTTACGATTAAGTCACTATGCACGTGGGATGGTGGCAACTGATTATGAGCGGTGTGTTTGGTTTGAGGATGGCCTCAGGGATAGTCTGAGAGTTTTGATAGCTCCACATAGGGAGCGAGATTTTGCCACACTGGTGGACAAGGCAAAGACCACTGAGGAGGTGAAGCACACTGAGCGTCTGAACAGAGAAAAGGGTAGGAATAAGAGGGATTCAGAGCCCTTGAGTTCCGTTCAGAGGTCGAAGAAAAAGGCCAAAGTGGATGGACCGGTCAGAGTTGGGGCATGTTTGAGGTGCGGATCATTAGAGCACCGTATCAGATACTGTCCACGGAGGCCTGAGCATATGGAAGCTACAGGTCAGGGTACTGTTCAACTGTCGAGAGGTGTTCAGCAGCCACCGAGAGGCCGTGGCCAGGCCAGAGATGGGAATGGTATGGGCCGTGTTTGTGAAGCACTGGGAAGAGGTGTTGGTCATACTGAGGCGAGACAGCCAACTCTGGTTTATACTGCATGTCGCCGAGAGGACAGAGCAGCCCCAAATGTTATTACTGGTATGTTCTTTATCTAAAATGTACCTTATACTGCACTGGTTGATGTTGGGTCTACGCATTCATATATAGCATGCTCGGTGTCTGAGACTTTGGGTATAATCGTTGAAACCACTACGAGTGAAATTACTATGTTGAGTCCTTTAGGGTAGTCAGTTAAGGTGAACAGATTGTTCAGAGATGTACCGTTGGAGGTTCAAGGAACCATCTTTTTGGTAGACTTAATGGAACTTTATTTTGGAGAATTCGACTTAATATTGGGAATGGACTGGCTGGTTAAGCATCAAGTGAATTTAGATTGTGCTACTAAACGGGTGGTACTGAAAACTGTGGAGGGGGATGAGGTGGTGCTAATAACGGAACATCGAAATTATCTGTCAAATGTGATTTCTGCCTTGAGGGCCGAGAAGTTGGTTCAAAAGGGTTATGAGGCGTATGTAGCCTACATCAATGGTATTGATTCTGAGGCTCCATCTGTTAAAGATATCAGAACAGTCAAGGATTTTCTGGATGTTTTCCCCAATGAACTACCTAAACTACCTCCAAACCGTGAAGTTGAATTTGGGATTGAGCTTCTACTGGATACAGCTCCAGTGTCCATCGCTCCCTATAGAATGGCATCGAAGGAGCTAGTAGAGCTTAAGGCTCTGATTCAAGAGTTACTGGATTGAGGGTTCATTCGCCCTAGTGTGTCTCCATAGGGAGTACCAGTTTTATTTGTGAAAAAAGATGGATCCATGCTTATGTGCATTGATTACCGACAACTAAATAAACTGGCTATTAAAAATAAGTATCCTCTGGCGAGGATTGATGATCTATTCGATCAGTTTCGAGGAGTTTTGGTCTTCTCTAAGATTTATCTCCGATCGAGGTATCATCAATTGAGAGTCAAAGAGGCTAACATTCACAAGACAGTGTTTAGGACTTGTTATGGTCATTATGAGTTCCTTGTGATATCGTTTGGACTAACAAATGCACATCTGGAGGCATAACTTCTAAGATGAGAAGTGTATCATTTACACTGATCACAAGAGCCTTAAATTCCTCCTCACTCAGAAGGAGCTGAATCTTAGGCAGCTAAATGGATTGAGCTGCTTAAGGATTACGACTGTACTATTGAATACCACCCTGGTAAGGCTAATGTGGTGGCTGACGCACTGAGCCGTAGGGCTATGTCGGATTTAAGGGCGATGTTTGCTCCTTTAAGCTTGTTCGATGATAGTAGTTTATTGGTCGAATTACAAGTGAAACCATCATGGATTGAACAGATTAAGGGTAAACAGTTGGAAGATGGGTCTCTGGATCTTTGATTCCGACAAGTTGAGAGTGGGGAAACTTCAGATTTTGAACTAGATAGTGAAGGGGTACTGTGTTTCCGTGGGAGTCTGTGTACCAAGGGATACTGAACTGAGGTAGTCTGTACTGCGAGAGGTGCATAGTAGCCCTTATGCTATGCATCTCGGCGGGAATAAAATGTACAGAGACCTTTGTAAGTTATATTGGTGGCCAGGTCATAAGCGTGAAGTTACCGACTTTGTAGGTAAGTGTCTAATTTGCCGACAACTGAAGGCTGAACATCAGTTACCTTCAGGGTTGTTACAGACAGTTAAAATTCCACTTTGGAAGTGGGAAATGGTAACTATAGACTTCATTAGTGGGTTGCCCCTAACATCTACTAAGAAGGATGCGGTATGGGTCGTGGTGGATCGGTTGACCAAGTCAGCCCATTTCATAGCAGTTCATACTAATTACTTTTTGCAGAAGATGGCTAAACTGTATATGGCTGATGTCGAAACCATTTTTCTAAAACAAAAGTTTATTGTCGACTTTAAAACGAAAATGGTGAGTCACCACCGATATTTTATTGAGGTGTGATCGGATCACCTTGAAAATGATTTTTTGGTCTACGAATTTTGAGAAAACAGGTTTAGGAGTCGATTACGCACGAGGAAGGGTTAGCACCCTCGTAACGCCCAAAATTGGCACCGAATCGATTGTTTAATGTCTTAGTGTCGAAATTTTGAAAAGATTTTAAAATACGATCCTTTTAACTTGAATAAATTGAATTGAATAATAAGAACTCTTATTTCAAAGAAATAAAATGTCACACCCAGTGAGTTAGGGCACAACATTTTTTAATCTTCAAAATTAAGTTTGTCTTTTGATTATTAAAACTCATACATTTAAATTTGAAAAAGATATTCAGTTATTTGGGTCGAATGAAAAATCAAAACCTAGTAAGTTAGGGTTCAATTTCCCAAAATTCCTAAATACAGAATATTACCTTTATTTTGAGAAATCTTTAACTCAAGGTAGCAAAATGTCATATCCAATAAGTTAGGATCCAACATTTTGAAATCCCGAGAGAACTTTTATTTTGAATCTGTGTGATTTTATTGCAAAAGAAATACTTGGCTATCTAAATTCATGGAAAAGTATCGAAGCCCAGTAAGTTAGAGCACGACCCTCTCGAGAATCGTGAACACCAAGTATTTTGAAAATTTTCGAAATAAAATGATCTTAATACTTTAATGCATCATAATTTTTAAAACAAATGTAATATAATGAAATAGTAATGTATGTCGTAAAGAGGATAATTTGTAATCCAAACGTACACTAAGCAATAATAAACAAGCAATAAATGAATTCAAGCAAGAATAGTATTACTAATATTAAACACATTATGCAAATTATACCAAATTCTTATAAAAATATATATATTAATAAATAATGAATTAAATAATAACATGTCAAGTTCAAAAATAAAAGTATATAATAGACTTTAAAAAATAATGTATGATAAATTTAAAACATGTTAGTAATAATTTAAAATTATAGTATATTATATCTTAAAATCATACTAATAATAAGTTAAAAACCATGTAAAGTTAAATATTAAAATAATATTAGAAATAATGTAAAAATAATAATGGATTAAAAATGAAATTGGGATTTAAGTAAAAATAAAAAAGAAAACTACAAATAGAAATAAAAGGTAAAATAAAGATAAACTAAATTTATAATCGACTTGAAAAAATGAGGGACTAAAATAGCAAATAAACGCAAAACATCTGACTATCCAAAACCAATAGTAAAAAATGACACCGTTTAAACTTGGATCCAAATGTAATCAGAATCAAATATGCGATATAAATTAAAAGGCTGAAGAAAATCAAATCTAAACTACATAAAACAAAGGGGGACTTGTTGCGCAAATAGATCAATAAACCAAAACGCTCGGATCCTGCCTTCGGGTCAGGTTATCGCGCAGGTCTAAGCTTAGTACTACACCGTTTTGGAACCATTAGAACGGGCTTCAAACGGTGTCGTTTCATAGCAGCATATAACTAAAAAACGAGGCATCAAGCCATTTTGATAGGTCTACAAACCCTAAGCAAAATTTTTCCTCTGTACATCATTCAGCGAACCGACGTTTGGAGGCCCTGATCCTTCACCCGACTCTGATTGCGACGGAGCGAATGACGTCTCGACTATCAGGTGAGCTACTCTCCCCAACCTCTCTTTCCCTTTTATTTCATGCTAGTCATGAACAGAGTAGTAAAAAAAACAAAGAAAAGTGAAGAAAAAAAATAAAAAATCACCTTACGAAACTCTGTTTTTTTTTTCTTAAATGTTTTTCTGTTTTTGTATTCAATCTCCGTGTGTGTGTAAAAAAAATACAAAGGGCTCTATGTTTCTTTTATAGCCAAAATAAAAAAAAATCCAAACAAAATAAAAGAAATACAATGTTTTTTATTTTGTCTTTGTTGCGCTTGTTTGTTTGCGTTCGCTGCAGGTACGGGCGTACGGAGGCGCGGTGACGTGGAGGGGACTCTTGGTGTAACTTCAATTTGTTCCACTACACCGCCTGGAAAGTAAGATTCGCTGTTGTAGCTTTAATCTATTCTACTCTAATGCCAAAGAGATAAGATTCGCTACCCACAGCTTCAATCCGCTCCACTTCAACTATTCCATTCCACTCGATCTACTTCGCTGCCAATACAGGAAGACAAGATCTGTTATTTTCAAACTACTCCACTGTTGCTCAGGGAGACAAGATTGATATCTTCGATGTACTCCACTACTGCTTAGGGAGATAGGATCTACAATCTTTCACCTATTCCACTACTATTCAGGGAGCTAGGACATGCAATCTTCCACCTATTCCACTGCTGTTCAGGGAGCTAGGACATGCAATCTTTGACCTATTCCACTGCTGTTCAGGGAGCTAGGACTTACAATCTTCGACCTATTCCACTGTTGTTCAGGGAGATAGGACTTACAATTTTCCACCTATTCCACTGCTATTTAGGGAGCTAGGACATGCAGTCTTCCACCTATTCCACTGCTGTTCAGGGAGCTAGGACATGCAATCTTCCACCTATTCCACTGCTGTTCAGGGAGCTAGGACTTACAATCTTCCACCTATTCCACTGCTGTTCAGGGAGATAGAACTTATAGTTTCACCAGTTTGTTCTCTGGGGAACATGACCTGTATAATTCATTTTATGAACCTAATTGTGCCTAGTGATTAGGATGTCATGATCAGAATGAGTCAAATGCTCCTAACTAGGTATGTATGAATGATGTTTGCATGAATGCAGACATTTATTATGGTTCTATCACTGATGCGCTATAACGCCTTCACTCGGTTGGCATCTCCGAAGAAACACTTAATCAGATTGCCCCCCACTGTAATCTTCAAGGCTCAATCCACTGTAATTTTGGGACATAAAATTTGTACCATCTTTTTCCCACTGTAACCCAAGGGTAGAAAACTTGGCTTTTTCTCAATCATCTCCTATCGCAATTCAAGGATACAAAATGTGAAGCTCTTTGGTCATTTACACCATTCCTAGGGTGTCATACCAAATGCCTATGCACAAATGAAGGATTCTATTCTCCAAGGAAACCCCCTCTTATTGTTTGGTGATTATTGCTTGCTTGCTTGTTCATTGAAGCTTTATCACCGATACGACATCTTGTTACTTTGTTCAATCAATGTTTTGACAACAAAATCCAAAGAGAAAGTCCTAATTTAGACTCTTCCTTTTTAGATTTCCAACCTTTAAACTTGGAGCGCTCTAAGCAATAGTCCTATTTTAGGTTCCTGTATTATTTAGAAACTTCTAGAGTAATATGCAAAACTTCCCTTGTGAAAGTTTTATTAGTCCATTAATCATTATTCTAATGCAACATGCTTGCAAAAAGAACATAATGATGGATAAGATAGTATTGATTTGATAGCATGGCTCAAAATGAATACATTATCAACGATATTGAGACTAAAAGAGGAATTGACTCGTATCTTGAAAAAGAATGAAGTATTTTAAGAACAAGCAATTCAATATAAATAGTATGGAGACTAGGTGCCCCAGATATCGTAGCTTGAACTTCTTTGTACAAACTTTCTGAAGACCATTCTGAGTTTGATATGTGTTTGGGAGATCTACAGTACTCTGTCGACGCCCCAAGATGTCGCCTACCCTTTCCTGTTGATTCAGGTATAGCAAGATCACCGCATGCCCCATTTTGACCAACATTTGAGTAACTCTGATCACCTCATACCCCATTCTGATCAATATTTGAGCCGCCCTTTTCGGGTTTTCAACTCAAATCCCCTTTGGTCTTAAGGCGCCCTTTGCGGGTTTTCACATTGGCCTCTCCATTTTTACTTTTTCCATTTTTTTTCATTTTCATCATTTTTTTGACTCAAAGTGCCTCTTGCGGGTTTTCACTTTGATCTTTCTTTATTTTTTTATTTTTTTGACTCAAAACGCCATTTACAGGTTTTCACCTTGGTCCCGTCTCCTTTTTAGGCAAAGTATTTCTTGACTGAGTCCGAGTTTACTAGATTAGACAAGTTTTTACCATCCATCTCGCTCAAGATCAGAGCTCCTCTAGAAAAGACCCTCTTTACAACATAAGGTCCTTCCCAATTTGGCATCCATTTCCCTCTAAAATCCTTTTATAGAGGAAGGATCTTTTTCAACACCAGGTCCCCCTCATGAAATTATCTGGGACGAACCTTTTTGTTATAGGCTCGCATCATTCACTTCTGGTACATCTGTCCATGATTAATAGCTCTTAGCCGTTTTCCTTTTATCAGGTTCAACTGATCATATCGAGATTGGGTCTATTCAGCCTCATCTAGCTTTAGTTCAGCTATCACCCGGAGAGAGGGGATCTCAACTTCAATGGGTAATACTGCCTCTATCCCGTAAACTAGAGAGAAAGGCATTGCTCCAGTAGAAGTCCTAATAGATATTCGATAGGCAAGGAGAGCGAACGGTAATTTCTCATGCCAGTCTTTGTAAGTCTCAGTCATTTTCCCTACAATTTTCTTGATATTTTTATTAGCTGCCTCCACTACGCCATTCATTTTCGGGCGATACGGTGACGAGTTGTGGTGTCTGATCTTGAATTGACTGCAGAATTTTGCTATTGTGCTATTGTTCAAGTTCAGCGCATTATCTGATATGATTCTTTTAAGCATTCCATATCGACATATGATATCTTTTTTTCAAGAACTTGCTGACTACTGACTTCGTGGCATTAGCATAGGAAGTAGCTTCTACCCATTTAGTGAAATAGTCAATAACCACGAAGATGAAACGATACCCGTTAGAAGCCTTTGGTGATATAGGCCCGATGACATCTATTCCCCACATGGAGAAAGGCCACGGAGAAGCCATAACATGAAGAGGTGACGAAGGTGCGTGTATTTTGTCTTCATAGATTTGGCATTTATGGCACTTCTTGGCATAATTGATGCAATCTCCTTCCATGGTGGATCAGTAATACCCGAATCTCATAATCTGTCTAGCCATTGTAAATCCATTGGCATGAGTTCCACAAATGCCCTCGTGGACTTATTCTAGGATTTTCTTGGCTTCCACATTAACCACGCATCTCAATAGTACTTGATCCTTCCCTTTTTTGTATAAAATCTCTCCATCTAGGACATAGTCAATGGCTAGTCTCCTCAATGCCCTCTTATCATTCTCTGTTGCCTGATCAGGGTACTCGCGATTCTTCACATATTGCAATATGTCTTGGTACTAAGGATGACTGTCATTTTTCTCTTCCTCGATATTGTAGAAATGAGCCGGGGTCTCAGAAATGCTTATCTAGATAGGCTTCATATCTTCTAGCTTGTTCACCTTGATCATGGAAGCTAGAGTGGCTAATGCATTAGGCATCTAGTTTTCATCTCGTGGGAGATAGCGGAAAGTAATGTCATCAAACTCTTTCGTCAATTCAAGGACCAACTTCCGATAACTGATTAATTTGAGGTCTCTCGTCTCCCATCCACCCTTTAGTTGGTATATTACCAATACAGAGTCCCCATATACCTCTAACATCTTAATTTTATGTTCTATAGTTGCACGGATGCCCATGATGCACGCTTCATATTCGACCATATTATTTGTGCAGTCAAAATCCAATTTACTGGTAAAAGGATAGTGATCTCCATTTGGGGATATCAGGACTGCCCCAATCCCGTTTCCTACGGCATTTGAAGCTCCATCGAAATTAAGCTTCCAAGGATGATTTTCTTGAGAATCATGTTCAGCAGTTGCCACGCACATCAAGTCTTCATTTGGGAAATCAAAATCCAAAGGTTCATAGTCTTCTAAAGCTTGGCTGGCTAAAAAGTCTTCTATTGCACTCCCTTTAACAGCATTCTGACTTATATAGACTATATCAAACTCAGAGAGCAAAATCTGCCATCTAGCCATCCTCCTATTCAACGCAGTTGACTCCATCATATATTTTAAGGGGTCTAATCTTGAAATTAGCCAAGTTGTGTGGTAGAACATGTATTGTCTCAATCTTCGTGTCGTCCAGATCAAGGCACAACATAATTTTTCAATAGGCGAATATCTCATTTCACAGTCAGTGAATTTTTTACTAAGATAGTATATCGCATTCTCTTTCCTCCCCGTCTCAACATGCTGACCTAACATGCATCCCATGGACTTATCAAACACCGTTAAGTATAGGATCAGTGGTTTATTCGGATTAGGTGGTGACAATATTGGGGTACTGGACAGGTACTGTTTTACTCTGTCAAAAGCTTTCTGACATTATTCGTCCCATGCAGCTGGGTTATGTTTCTTCAGAAGACGGAATATGGGATCGCATTTCTCAATTAGTTATGAAATGAACCGAGCAATGTAATTCAATCTTCCTAAGAAAGCTCGAACCTCTTTTTGAGTACACAGCGGACACAATTATTGTATTGCTTTGACTTTGTCTGGGTCACTATCAATCCCTTTTTCACTGACTACAAACCCCAGAAGCTTTCCTGACCTAGTCCCAAAGGTACACTTGGCTGGGTTGAGTTTGAGCTGGAACTTTCTTAACCTTAGAAACAACTTTCTCAGGACTTGCACATGTTCCTTCTCTGTCTGAGATTTTGCAATCATGTCGTCGACATAGACTTCTATTTCTTTATGCATCATATCGTGGAAAATGGTCACCATTGCTCTCTGGTATATAGCTCTCGTATTTTTCAACCCAAATGGCATCACCCTATAACAGAAAGTTCCTCATAGGGTTATGAATGTGGTCTTCATCATATCTTCAGGATGCATCTTAATTTGGTTATATCCTGAGAAACCGTCCATAAAAGAAAATAATGAGTATCCTGCCGTGTTGTCCACCAATATGTCGATGTGAGGCAAGGGAAAATTATCTTTTGGGCTGGCCTCATTTAAATCTCTGTAGTCTGCACACATTTGTACCTTCCCATATTTCTTAGGGACGGGTACGATGTTGGCTACCCATTCTGAATACTTGATCACTTGTAGGAATCCAGCATCTGAACTGCTTTTAAACTTCCTCTTTTATTTTTAGTATAACATTAGGCCTCATCCTCCGGAGTTTTTGCTAAACTGGCTTGCAATCATCTCTTATAGGAAAATGGTGTACTATAATGTTAGTATTCAAACCAGGCATATCCTGGTATAACCATGCGAAGACGTCTTTGAACTCTTGAAGTAACTCGATGAAATCTTGCTTCATTTCTTCGGTTATGCGTGTTCCCAACTTTACTACTTTTCCCTCCTCCAGGGTCACAATCTCCACCATTTCCTTGTGGGGTAGGATTTGCTTCTCCTTCTGCTCTACCATCCTTAACAATTCTGGAGATAAGTTACTATCTATGTCGTCTTCAAAGTCATGAGATCCCTCTAAACACATGTCTTGTTCAAAAGGGTTTTCTGAGTCCATAGCAGAGTCACTCATGTTATTGATATCTGGGGACCTGTTTCACGTACCAAAGAATATACAAAGAATGTATGAATTTTAAGAATACTTAGTTGTATGATATGATTATGAATTGATAAAAGAATGATTTGGAAGAAAATAAAAGAATCCAAAGTAATTACTCGTACAAAAAGAATAAAAGAATCTTAAAGGAATATTTGTTTAACATATTTACAAAGACATATTTCATTAAAATAATGATATTTAGACATGAGCCTATTTCACAAAGGAATTCTTATTATCTCTAGGCTAAAACAACAAGTGCGTTCTGAATATTACTCTGAGAAAGCTCTAAAAACTTCAGACATTTCTTCTGCAGTCCAATTATTTAGAACACTCCCAGTTTCATAGGGACGAATGTCTGACAAGGTCCCTTCTTGATTTGTGCCTTTATGTATGGCGTTGTTGTGAGTGTTTTCCAACACCTCCTAGATTCTTTCTTCCACCAATATCCTTCTCTTAGGATGAATGATCCCTCCCGATACAAAAGTCTGGGATATGTGAGGAGTGGTCACAGGCTCCCATTTAACCTCATCTCCTCTTAGGCGTGCCCTTCTTCTTTCTTGTCTCTTTTCTAACTCTTTCTTTTTTTGCCTCATATCCGGCTTGTAGCCTAAGCCAAAACGATCTTTCTTTTCTCTCAGTACAGGAACCTCAATTCTTCCTTGAAGTAATCTCCCCAATCCTCTTCCTGCTAAGGCTCCTATTTCTACCATCAATTGCAAACCCATCCTTGTGGTATTGGATATTTTGGCACCGGGATCTTGCTCCCCTCAATAATAAATGTTGCATTTATGAACTCCAAAGACCGAAAAGAGCATTCGACTGCCTTGTCATTTGCCTCCAAGTATGGCACATTACTGGTTACACTTGCAATAATATCCTCATCGGTATTTATAGTCACTAGCCGTCCCTCTGACACTAGCTTCAACTTCTGATGTAATGATGATGATACAGCCCCCGCCGAATGTATCCATGGCCTTCCCAATAAGAAATTGTAGGAAGGTTTGATATCCATTACAAGGAAATCCACTTCGTAGATGGTCAGACCAATCAATAAGGGTATATCAATTCTTCCCATGACCTTCCTCTCTGTGCCATCAAATGCCCTTACTATATTCTATCATGTCCTCATGTGCGAGCTATCATGGGCAGTCTGTTAAGTGTGGATAGGGGCAATACATTCAATGCCAATTCGTTGTTCATAAATACTGCAGGCAACGTGTACCCTTTGCATCGGGTAGAAATGTGCAAAGCTTTAGTAGATCCAATACCCCTCGGGTGGTATTTCGTCATCATTTAAGAAGATAAAGTTATCGACTCTTATGTTGTTGATCAGCCGATCTAGCTTGTTGACTGAAATATCATTGGCCACGTATGTTTCATTTAGTACCTTTATCAATGCATTTCGGTGTACATCTGAGCTCAAAAGTAAAGCTAGTATAGATATGCATGCTGGTTGTTTATGCAACTGTTCCACAACACTATGCTCGTTGTGCTTCAAAAATTTTAGAAACTCCTTAGCTTCCTCATCTTTTATTGGCTCATTGATCAACGATTCAGGCTGGACTGCTTTTTCTTTCCTTTGCTTTTCTGTCAAAGTTTTTCCTTTCGTTGGTTCTGTTCGGGGGCTTATCAAATCGTAGCACCTCCCACTACGTGTATGAGAACCTATACCCTGATCCCCTTCTACAATAGCAGCTGAAGTCTCCTTTCCTGGAATGGTTGTGTTGCATTCATAGTTCCTCGGGACTTTCTTGCTATCCTTGTAAGAGAAGGTTGTAGGTTTCTGAATGATGATTTTCGGCGTTATACATGCTCTAGCTTCACTATTCTGAGGTCATGAAATGATGACCACAGGATAATTAGCTTTTGGAACTTCCAACGTTGATTCTGATGTGCATATGTTTCCCTCCTCTTGAACTTCTTCATAGAACTCCATCTCTTTATTATCTATCATGCCTTGAACCAAAACTCTGAATTCTATACACTTCTGGATCTCGTGTCCTATCTCATGATGGAACTCACAGTAGTTCTCTTTCTGTTCATAACTTTTTTTTGAATCTGAAATGATCAACCCCCTTTTTTCCACTCCTTCCAGACCCATCTCAGAGGGATTCTTACCTCTACAACGTCTGCCTTAATTTTCTCCCCATGTTTCCACTCATCATGTTCACCTCATTATTAGCATGATTAGGTAATAGATTTTCTACATTGGGTGAATCATCAAACTTGGCAACGCCCATACTGACCAGCTTTTCAACCAGCTTTTTGAAGGCTATGCAATTTTCTATGGAATGCCCCATAATCCCCGCATGATAGTCGCACTGCGCACTCGCATCGTACCAATTAGGGTACAACGGTTGTAGGGGTTTTAAGTAGTGAGGGGAAACAACGTGTGCATCGAATAACCTTTGATACAACTCATTATACGACATTGGGATGAGCCTTATTCCGGGTTCTTGTCTTGATGAGCCTTGTTGGTTAGCTGTCACTGTAACACCCCAAACCCGGTCTAAACGTTATGACCGAGTCTGGAGATGTCACATTGTAACACCCCTTACCCGTATTCGATGCTGGAATAGGGTACAAGGCATTACTATATGACATACATTTGTATACGTATTAAATCGAGTTACAAAATTTCATCCAAATTAAAACTTTCAAATTATTAACGTGCTTTTATAATTCTTTACAACATATCCTCGAAATATTATATTCATAACGAATAGGGCCTACGAGACCCAATATTTACTCATGTAATTCAAAGCTTCATTTCCATTTCATTCAATTCACAATTTTTCATGTTCACAATTCAAATAAATTTCTCAATCCAACATATATATTTCAATCATCTAAGAGTATAATTCAAGTTACACGAACTTACCAGGCTAAATTGCAGAAATATCAAAATTCAGGGACATTTTGGTAATTTTCTATTTTCCTCAAATTTCCACCCAATCTTGATATAAATTAATATTTCATTCAATTTATTAATTTAAATAATAAAACAATTCATTTCATGTAAATTGGTCACTTTTTGACATCTTTACTAATTTACCCTTAAAATATTACTTTTATTCAATTTAGTCCTTGAACCTAAAACATGCAAATTGACCATTTTTAATGAGAACTCATGCTAGTTGAATAATCATTTATTTTCCTCCTCCTGCTCTCCATTCCACATCCTTAATGTATATAACATGCTTATATGTAACATTATCTATAATTTCACTATTTATTTATTTGTTCATTCAAAGTTGTCCACTTGAGTCATAGTCACTAAATTATTTATATCTTGAGCTACGGAAATCCAAATTAAGATCCACTAAATTCATTTGAAACTAGAATCACATATATTTGTACCTTAAGATTTTCAGAATTTTTGGTTTAGCCAATAAGTAAATTTTATTCTTTAAATTCATCCTTATTCTGCTATCTAACAGTTCTGACCCTTCTTCACTAAAAATTAATTATCTTCTAGTACAGGATTTGGATGGTGTTACCGTTTATTTCTATTGAAAATAGACTCATTAAGGATGTTAAAAATATAAATTAAATCCTATAATTATTTTTATTTAATTTTTTATGATTTTGAAAAGTCAGAACAGGGGAACCCGAATTCATTCTAACCTTGTCTCACAAAATTTATTATATCCCATGATTTACAATTCCATTACTTACACCGTTTCTTCTATGAGAAACTAGACTTAATAATATTTAATTCCATATTTTTTCATTCTCTAATTCAATTTCCACAATTTATGGTGATTTTTAAAATTTAACCTACTGCTACTATCCAAAATTGTTTTAGTGCAAGATGTTGATTACTAAGTTTATAACTCCCTAATTCCCTTTTTCTATAGTATGTCCCATCATTTTCACTTATTTCCCTTCACTAATATATCAAGAACATAAGGATTTATTTAAGAAAACTCTACTATAACATCATTTCCATGCTTTTTCAACAATAACAAACTTAAAAATATATTGAAATCTTGATGTTCTTACCTTGTGCTATTGATTTCAATCTTTAACTTGATTTTCTCTCTCCTCCAACTTCTATTTCTTGAATCTAACTTGAAATTGTAGCTCCCCATTGTCTCCTTATTACTTTTCTCTCTTGGAAGCTATGGAAATTCTTTTGATTTCTAGGTGAAAATAGTGAATTTTTGGTGAAATGACCAAATTGTAAAGAAAGCAAAACTTTCTTTCTTCTCTTCTCTTCTAACGTTGGGTGCATGGAAAGATGATGATTTTTTCATCATCTTTCCTCCCTTTTATATTAATCATTTAACAATAGAATAATACTAAAAATTTTAATAAAATATTAATTAAATAACATTTATCTAATTAATTAATTAAAAATATCACAAACATCATCATTACCTTCTAGAATTCTCTCTCTCTCTATTTGACCTTTTTGCCCTTTATAATATTTTGAAATTTCATCCTTGAGTCATCACTTAATTTGGTAAAATTGCAATTTAGTCCCTCAAAATTCTTCACCCTTTTCAAATTGGTCCTAATTAATCCATTTTCCTTAGTTTCTAGATTATTCCACTCTTAAAATATTTACACTACTGGTCCTTCAATTTTTTTTATATTTACACTTTAATCCCTCAAATTTCAAGTATTTACTCTTGAGCAACAAAAATTTTCTCACTTTTGCGATTTAATCCTTTCTTGAATTAATGTCATAATATAATTCCCAATGTTTCCATAACTCAAAATTTCCCTTTTTGTCACTTTATTTCCTTATTTTACTATCAATGATACCTACTTTCTTACTGTAGTAATTTTCAGGGTATTATAGTAGTAATTTTCGGGATATTACAGTCACCTTCCTCGGCTGATTTACCGTAATCGATTTCGAGTAAACCTTGTTATATGTACTCGTGTTGTTCACATCATTCTCCTTTTTCTTCGAAGCCAATCTTCGGTTACTTTCTCCAGCGTCAATCTTCCCACTCCTGATGGCATGTTCAATCATTTCACCATTCATGACTAAGTAAGAAAAGCTTTTGGTGGCTCTTCCTAACATGTGTATGATAAACAGGGCCTTCAAGGTGTTAATAAAAAGCATTGTTGTCTCCTTTTCCAGGAAGGGTGGCTAAACTTAGACTGCAACCTCCCTCCACCTCTGTGCGTATTGCCTAAAACTTTTGCTCGGCTTCTTTTCCATGTTTTGCTAGGTGATTCTATCAGGAACCATGTCTGTTACATGATTGTACTATTTCATGAATGCTTGTGCTAAATCTTTCCATGAACTAATCCTGGTACGACTTAATTGATTGTACCATTTAGACGTTGCTCCTGTGAGGCTATCTTGGAAGCAATGTATTAGCATTTGATCATTGTGAACATGCCCAGTCATCCGCCTGTAGAACATGGTGATATGAGCTTCAGGGCAACTGGTCCCATTGCACTTCTCAAATTCTGGCATTTTGAACTTATAAGGGAGTACCAAATCCGGGACCAAGCTTAAATCTTTAGCATCTATCCCACGGCAGTTCTCAGTGCTTTCCATTGCCCTAAATTTTTCCTCGAACCATTTACACATTTCTTCTAGCTGCTTCAGAAATTCTTCCCTTTCTTTTTCTTTTTCATCCACTTCGTCAAAATCAGGGATGGTGGGGTTAATAGGGTTATCTTCGGGGTTAGATCCTGATCCGGCATGAAAGTTCGATGAGGCACTGGCCTGAAACTGCTGAGGCTTGATTGTGATAGAGGATTTACGCGGGTGTACCTCAGCTTGGGTCTGCACATGTGGAGGGGTAAAGCCGGGAGGATAGAGAGGTCCATCATTGTCTCCTTCTTCAGCATTATCCATAGGGCTCTTTCCTTTATCGTTTCCCCTAGTCAATAGTTGAGTCAACTGATTCATCATGTCCCTTTGGGACTCTAGCATTTTGTCTGTGATATCCTGCTGAATCTTAGCTAGCTGCTCTCGTACTTGCAGCTGAATTTGGTCTTGCATCTCCTTTTGAAACTGTTCCAATTTTTCCAATCTTTGATCCATGTTTCTTGACTTTGCACGGGTGCCGTAAGGGTGTTTGGTTGGTTGGTTTTCCATATTAGCTGAGGAATAATTTTAACCAATTATACTCTTTCAATGGATTTTAATGCATATGATGCGAAGCATGAAACGAATGCAAAAAGGCGTTGGCTTTAATTTGATTTCATTTAGAAAACTTTACTAGAAAGAAAATTTCTTTATAAGATGAACTACAAATAAGGCTTTGCCCTAATACTCAGAACTCTAATCTTCCTAAGTAACGAGGCTAACTCCTGTCCTCGATTTGATTCCAGCTCATATTTTACACTCAGTGTATCAGCTTGTACTGCCAAAGTCTGCAGGTGATCGGCCACCTCTTGAATTTGAGCCACAACTTCTCCTATAATATGATCCCTACTTCTAACTTGATTCTGAAAGTGGTGAAGTTTCTTATTCTGACGACCTTCGTTCGCTTCCAGGTACTCAATCCGGATCTCACAATTTCGCAAAGTCGATTCTAGCTCTTCTATTCTTCCTTTCATTTCTTCAATTTTTCTCAAGCTCGCTCTTAATTCCATTGCGGAATTTCAATTTTGGTACTGATGGAGAGATCTTTCTAACTCAGCCACTCTATCCTTTAGTTCACCATTTTCCTTTCGGTTTTCTGGCAAGCTCCTCTCTAAAACCTCGTTTCGTACCTGAACTTCCTGGAATTTTCTTTCCCACATATCGGCCATGTTCTTTTCTTCTTGAATCTCTTCAAGCCACTAATCCGAAGTTTTTCCCAACCCGACAGTACTCATCGACAAACGTAACTTCTTATAATCTGTCTTCAAGCTATCTAGATCCTCCTCAGCCTTATTTTTCCCCTTTTTTAGTTTCTCGGCTGCGAGTTTTTGAACATCCATATCTAATCTCAAGTTCGTCTTTTCTTCCTCCATTTGTTCTATCTTCTTTTCTAATTCTACATTTCTTGTTTCAAAATCCTGCCTTATGATTTCTAGCTCAGATGGGACGACCCGCAAATGTTCCTCTATTGACCGACTATTTTCCTGACTTGGCTCGGGGATATTATCATTGATTCTTCTATCCCACCACTCATTATATTCAAGAGTCATCATTGGACCTACGGCTAATCTCTTCATCCGACGAGTCTGGTTCCATGCATTGGATATCTCTCGAATATTCTTTTTGCAACCATCACCCTTGTATGAGAATTCACACTCAACTAGTCCTCGAGTTGTGGGTATAAACTGCCTTGACCTATACTGTTTAAGCACTAGCAGCGAGGCATAACCAATAGCTCCCCAAATTCCAACAAAAAGACCCAGTCAAAACCACTACACTGATACAAAATCTCATTCGGAAACAACCATGGAGCTCTCCACTCAACTTTTTTTTCTTACAGATTCTGAAGAATGGCCGCCCACTTCTCCTCCGAGATGTCGTCCTTTCTTGGTGTAGCTACTATTTCTTTTAATGGCGAATAGTTTTTAGAGAAGACCCGATATGAGACTTTATCAACTTTCCAAAAATGACTGTGGAACCATGCGAGTAATAGCTACGCACATCCAATGAATCTACCTTCACCCGCTCTCCGGCAGGCATTTAGTGACCTGAATGTTTCCGTCAAAATTGCCGAAACTGGCGTAACCCTTTTATCAAGTCAGTCGATCAAGTCAGTGATTGCCTCATCAACATGTCCCAAGGCCTTGGGGAAGATTACTAAGCCGTATATACTCAAAGCAAAGACATCTACCTTTTTCTTCGTATCTGGGTGTACTAGAATTACATCTTTCAAATTCTTCAAAGGAATGCACTTGCTATCCCCCTTCTGTTTGATTCAGGCTACAACCCACTACTCACTCATCCCGGTTATGTTCATCAATTTCTTTAAAAAGGTCGGTACACTTATAGCTCTCGAGTAGGCTCTGTCGACTTGAATCTTCAGACACCATAGTAAAGTCGTGTATTCTTCTACCGTAGGCACTAGATCGACCCTCCCGAATGTGAAGCAACCATAGGCAGTATTCGAAAACTGGACGAGAGCCCAAAACAAGTGCTTGTCTACCTTCATATTAAGCAGATAAGATAAATTCCCATAATTAGAGTAGAATAGCTGTCTGACCTCATCGTTCCACTAATCCCAAATTTCCTTCAAATCTTGTAGACTATTCTGAGTTACACTAATACGGGTAAAGTCCCATAATTCTGATACATATCCTTCGGCCAAATTGTTAGCTTTCTTGCATTGTATCACCTCGGACCAAGTTCGGACAGCCGCATTATCCTCCACCTTATCAAGAAACCCTTTTTCCATGATAAGCTTTCTATCTAGCAACCGAATATGAACCAACGCCTTTCTTAATGAAATGCCACGAGTTGAAATGCCATGCAATCAATGTAAAACACAAAAAGTCAGTATCATGTATAACCATAGAATCCAATACAATCAACAAATAATAGAACACCTATTCGGGTATCTACTAGGGTTTGGCATAGTTCTACCTAGGGCAAGTTCCTAAGGTTCACTATATGAGGTTTGGCTTCTAGGACAAAGGTACTTGAACCAGCAAATTCCTCGACCCTCACCCATTATAGGTTCATGTGGATCGAGTTCGGTTCAGGGGGATACATTTCCCTATGACTATATAGAGATGAAAATCTCACATAGACATAGGTACGGATGTATCCCGAAAGTGATCCACTATCCTGCACGGAGGTGAAAACCTCACGAAGGAGTAGTTTCTCACTCCCACTTAGAAAGGAAAGACCAAATGGTCCTTATGCAATATGATGCGAAAATATTCTACAAGACTCAACCCACAAAAATCATATAACACACAAATGCAACAAAAGGATCATAATTTTTCAAATCAAATTTTCAATTTTCAATAATAAGACAAAAAACAATCAATTTTACGGCTCGACTCTCTAACTACGTCCCCAGTGGAGTCGCCAAACTATCGAAACCATTTTTTTGAAAACAAAATTTTATTATCGACTTAAAAACAAAAATGGGGAGTCGCCACCGATCTTTTATTGATGTGTGATCGGATCACCTTGAAAATGATTTTTTGGTCTACGAATTTTGAGAAAACAGGTTCGGGAGTCAGTTACGCACGAGGAAGGGTTAGCACCCTTGTAACTCCCAAAATTGGTACCGAATCGCTTGTTTAATGTCTTAGTGTCGAAATTTTGAAAAGATTTTAAAATACGATCCTTTTAACTTGTATAAATTGAGTTGAATAAGAAGACACTCTTATTTCAAAGAAATAAAATGTCACACCCAGTGAGTTAGGGGGCAACATTTTTTAATCTTCAAAATTAAGTTTGTCTTTTGATTATTAAAACTCATACATTTAAATTTGAAAATGATATTCAGTTATTTGGGTCAAATGAAAAATCAAAACCCAAAAAATTAGGGGTTCAATTTCCCAAAATTCCTAAATACAGAATATTGTCTTTATTTTTAGAAATATTTAACTCAAGGTAGCAAAATGTCATATCCAGTAAGTTAGGATCCAACATTTTGAAATCCCGAGAGAACTTTTATTTTGAATCTGTGTGATTTTATTGCAAAAGAAATACTTGGCTATCTAAATTCAACAAAAAGAATCGAAGCCCAGTAAGTTAGGGCACGACCCTCTCGGGAATCATGAACACCAAGTATTTTGAAAATTTTCGGAATAAAATGATCTTAATACTTTAATGCATCATAATTTTTAAAACAAATGTAATATAATGAAATAGTAATGTATGTCGTAAAGAGGATAATTTGTAATCCAAACGTACACTAAGCAATAATAAACAAGCAATAAATGAATTCAAGCAAGAATAGTAATACTAATATTAAACACATCATGCAAATTATACCAAATTCTTATAAAATATATATATTAATAAATAATGAATTAAATAATAACATGTCAAGTTCAAAAATAAAAGTATATAATAGACTTTAAAAAATAATGTATGATAAATTTAAAACATGTTAGTAATAATTTAAAATTATAGTATATTATATCTTAAAATCATACTAATAATAAGTTAAAAACCATGTAAAGTTAAATATTAAAATAATATTAGAAATAATGTAATAATAATGGATTAAAAATGAAATTGGGATTTAAGTAAAAATAAAAAAGAACACTACAAATAGAAATAAAAGGTAAAATAAAGATAAACTAAATTTATAATCGACTTGAAAAAATGAGGGGCTAAAATAGCAAATAAATGCAAAACATATGACTATCCAAAACCAATAGTAAAAAACGACACCGCTTAAACTTGGATCCAAATGTAATCAGAATCAAATATGTGATATAAATTAAAAGGCTAAAGAAAATCAAATTGAAACTATATAAAACAAAGGGGGACTTGCTGCGCAAATAGACCAATAAACCAAAACGCACGGATCCTTTCCTCAAGTTGGGTCACCGCGCGGGTTTGAGCTCAGTACGACACCGTTTTGGAACCATTGGAATAGGCTTCAAATGGTGCCATTTCATAGCAGCATATAACTAAAAAACAAGGCATCAAGCCATTTTGGCAGGTCTACAAACCCTAAGTAAAATTTTTCCTTTGTACGCCGCTCAGCGAACCGAAGTTTGGAGTCCCCAATTCCTCGCCCGACTCCGATTGCGACGGAGCGAACGAAGTCTCGACTATCAGGTGAGCTACTCTCCCTAACCTCTCTTTCCCTTTTATTTCATGCTATTCATGAACAGAGTAGTAAATAAAACAAAGAAAAGTGAAGAAAAAAAGATCAAAAATCACCTTACGAAACTCTGTTTTTGTTTTTTTTTGAATGTTTTTCTGTTTTTGTATTCAATCTCCGTATGTGTGTAAAAAATACAAAGGGCTCTATGTTTCTTTTATAGCCAAATAAAAAAAATCCAAACAAAATAAAAGAAATACAATGTTTTTTATTTTGTCTCTGCTGCGCTTGTTTGTTTGCGTTCGCTGCAGGTACAGGCGTACGGAGGCACGGTGACGTGGAGGGGACGCGTGGTGATGCGGCGCAGAGGGAAGCCTACTAGCTGCGGCACTAAAAGTTGTTTGCTGGTAGGGTTTCTGCAATCGGGTTGGGATTTGGGTTGGTTTGTTGGGCTAGGCTTAATTGGGCCTAGTTCACTAGGCTCGGGGTTGATTTTTGTTTATATTGTATCTAGTTATTTTGGGCTTGTAACCATGGACTGATAATAATAGACTTTTAATTTTTATTTGGTTTATTTTCTTTATGCTTTTGGGCCTGGGCAAATTGGGCCTATTACAGCTGAGATAGTGAGACTGCATAGGGTACCGATTTCTATAATATCAGATAGAGATCCTTGTTTCACGTCTCGATTCTGAAAGAAGTTGCACGAGGCTTTGGGTACAAGACTGGACTTTAGTACTACGTTTCACCCCAGAAAGATGGTTAATCGTAAAGGGTGATTCAAATACTGGAAGATATGTTAAGGTATTGTGTAATTGATTTCCGAGGATCTTGGGAAAACTATTTGCCTTTGGCAAAGTTTGCTTATAATAATAGCTACCAGTCAAGCGTACAGATGGCACCTTACGAGGCATTATATAGTCGTAGGTGTCGTACTCCTTCCTGTTGGACTGAGTTGGGCAAGCAGCATGTTTTGGGCCCTGAATTGGTTTCTGATACCGAAGATAAAGTTAGATTACTTCGAGATCGACTGAAGGCAGCATCTGACAGACAGAAGTCGTATGCGGATTTGAAGCGCAAGGTTTGAGTATTTTGTGAGGAACTTCGTCTTTCTTAAGGTCTCTACATGGAAGAAAGTACTAAGATTTGGATGGAAGGGCAAGTTAAACCCTAGATATATTGGGCCTTATCGCATATTGAAATGTGTGGGACCGGTTGCCTACCAACTTGAGTTACCCTCAGAGTAGGATCGAAATCATGATGTGTTCCACGTCTCTATACTGAGGCATTATCGCGCTGATCCCACACACGTGATTTCGACTAAGGAGATTGAGGTTAGACCAGACCTGACTTTTAAGGGGCAATCGGTTCAGATTTTAGATCGTGATGTGAAAATTCTGAGGAAGATGTCTATTCCATTGGTTAAGGTGCTTTGGCGCAATCACAGCTCAGAGGAGGCCATGTGGGAGCCCGAAAAGGTGATGTGACAATAATACCCTCATCTGTTTTGATCAGGTAAATTTTGAGGCTGAAATTTTCTTTTAGGGAGTAGAGTTGTAACGCCCCAAAAAAATCCAAGTAATTATTTTTTTTGTATGTTTGTTACACAACTGACTGTCTACTTTAGTGATTAAGTGCCTTGGGCGTGTCTGAGAAGTCTTGGGTTCAAGCCTTGGCTTGGGCAGAATTTTTGTTTTTAATTGAATAAACCCCAATCCCTAGTCTGTAGACTTCAAAATAAATACTGATAAAATATTTCAGAATGAGCCTGCTGGCCTGGTGGTTAAGTGGAGTGTTGGTCATGTTTGAGGTCTTGAGTTCGAATCTTGGCGCAAACAAGGGATTTATTTTACTGCTTGTGTCGTATGAGAGGTTAAGTTCGACTAAAATTCTCAGTAGTGGGAAGGTTAGAGTGATTTTAGGAGAAGATTATGGGATTAGGGAGGTTATCCCGGAGTCATTTTAAGAGAAAATTATGGGATTGGAGAGGTTATCCCGATTGGTGGCATGTAGAATTCGGCTCCCTCCCCTCATTTTTTTCCTAATTTCTGTTTTGATAGAGTCTTTTCTTTCTTTTTTTTCTCTCAATTTTCTGCCGCCACACCCTCTTAGTTCTCTCTGTCGAATTTCTACTTTCCATCCCTATCGATTCATTCTTATTTTGCTAATTTACTCTTCTCAGTTTCTTTTTTCTTTTTCCCAAAAGCTTTTGTTGAATATTACTAGGTGTGCGATTGCTATATCTTTTGTTTCTTTTGGCTTTGCCTCTCCTCACGATGGACGTTCTTCCCACTTCCTTTACCGATTATTTTTCTTCTTCTGCTTCCCCTCTTTCTGCCTCTCTTCCTTTTGTCATTGCTGCTGTTCTTTGCATTCCCGCTCTCTATCAAATTGTGGTCACCTTGGTCTCTTTCTTTTTGGTTTTATTTTTTAAAATTGACCATCCCTTTCGTGCGGTCCTGTGTTTTCGGTATTAACCAAGGAGATAGTGATCTTTTTTTCTAACGGTTTGAGGGTGTAGGGCCTCGATTGCTCAAATAAGGTTTTGGAGTGCTCGTAGACAGTGTGCGTGTTTTTCGTAACAAGGTGTGTAAACCCTACCCAAAATGTAAATCCGCAAAAGCCAGAAATTATGGCAAATGATGCTACACGAGCGTGCGTTTACTCGTGTGGTAAACTAAACGCATAAAACGTGGGCACTAGACTATTGCGGTCACCATGAGCGATTTCGTGGTCTTAGGCCATTTTGGGCCACGATGGGCTGAAATGGGCTGTTTGGGTCCAATAGGCTTGTGGACCCCACACGGGTAAACCATACAAGTGTGTGGAGGAAATTGGACCAAATTGTGTAATATCATGTCCGAGACCAAATTTTAGGCTATATGGGCCACACGAGTGTGTGGGCCCATATGAGCCCGTATTATGGGCCTTGAGCCCAGTTGCACGGGTTGTCCGAGACAACTGTGGATCTACTGATAGGTCGGTAAGTAGACCTAGACTCCCAAACTGATATAAAATGACTGTTATGCCCCCACGTGGTAAAATAACTGTATGCTTTATGTTATGTATGACTGTATATAAGTATGTCACGATATATATTGCATACATGTATGATATGTTGCATACATGTATATAAGCATGTCACGATATATATATTGCATACATGTATGATATGTTGCATACATATAAGGAAGTGTACTGTACTGACAGCCTTGCTGCAAATACTGTTTAGTGCCGCAACCGGTGCTAATTTTGGAGTGTAAGGATGGGTGGGTGATATTATCCCCACATGGAGTGTTGGGCTAGATGGAATGAAGTGTAGAGGCTGGTTGGGTAGGATTTCGGATTGCATGTCTGAACTGTTACTGTCACTGTAATGGGCTAAGGCCCACACTGATACTAATACTGTAATGAGCAAAGGCCCAACTGAACTGAACTGTTATTGAATTGGGCTTAAGCCCAGACTGTAAATGCATTGGCTATTTGATTATATGGGGTTACACACTGAGTTTTTGTAAACTCACCCCTTTGTTTATCTTACAGGTAATCCCCAATTTTAGGGTCTCGGAGGTGGCCACACAATTGAACCTGCTTTTATTTTTGACTTTTTTATTTATAATAAATTTATTTTGGGTATTTGTTCTGTAAGAAAGCCTCTTTAAAATTTTCTTTAAAACTTTTTAATTTGGGGATTTTACTTATTTTAATTCATATCTGATAGAAGTAGGACGCGGATTTTCAAAAGATGTATGTTTTTTCAAACACCACGTTTTCGTACCATAAAATAAAAGCTTCCGCATCAAAAAATATTTTAAATACAGTAACAAACTAATATGATCAAAAAATTGCTAAAGACAATTTGAGTTTTAATAAACGAGAATTAATATAGAGTGGTTTCTTTTCATTGAAACTATGTTTTCGAAAAACACTTCAATGTGATATCGCCAGATTCGGCCATAACGTCTAGGACGGGTTTGGGGTGTTACAATAAACTTTGGAAAAGAATTGTAAACATCTCTATCAGCTCAAGCTTATTTTGTGAGAGAGGTATTGACTTCAACGGTTCTACTTCTCCAAAATTTTATTATCTGAACGCACAAAGAAATGTACAAGATAATCAACACTGAAGAGAAGAAAAGGAAGAAGATACTAGTGATCTTCAAGTATATTTTACTAATTTATTTTATTGTACCATGTTTATTATAACTTGAGACTAATCATGAAAACAACATGAATAGATGGATTTTAAATCAAAATCTACGCATGATTGCAATAACGGTTATGAAATAAAGACTCTATTGGGTTGTTTAGAAGTTCATCTTATTAAATCTATTGCATTACCTAAGTGAACGCAAGCATAAAAGAAAATTTAATTCATGACGTGATAAGTGACATAATAAAGTCACTAGAAGTGAGAACATAGTAATAAATAAGAGAAGAACAAGAATTCCCAAGATAACCCTTTAAGGAGGTGAAGATAACTTATGTTATCCATATGGTATGAAAGGTTATTGGTTGCGTACCTATAATACACCTAAATTAAGTATGAATTGCATTTTTTTTATGGATTGTGACACTAATTAATTAATTTTTGGGTTTCTTACTAGTAATAATTCTTCTCATCACTAGAAGTGTATATATAAAGATAATAGAACAACAAGAGTTCTCAATATAACTCTTTAAAGAAGAGAGACAATTAATGAAAAGTCATTGGTCATGTACTTGTCATACACCAGAAAATTTTATTATTCAATTAATATTTCTTAAAGGAAAGGGAACATATGTTTTGTAGATAATACAATAATGCACTATGAGTAACAGAGCTAATACATTGTTATCAAAAAAAAAAAACAAAGTGATAATTGATGCACTATGTTTTAGTTAGTCTCAAATAAATTATTTTCTTTTAAAATAATATATGTTGTAACAAATATTATATTGAGACTATGAGTAAGGAGACGATTAATTAAATCTATTATATTGGGTAAAAAAATTTGTATTGGAAAACTATCTCCTTTTCCTCTCGTTGATACTATGTATATGCTAGTATGGTTAAATCATATGAGATGAAATACCAGAAGTTTACATTAGTATCATTGAATTGTGTGCATAGTAAACCAGAAATTTACTAGTCCAAATATACTAATCAGTTGGAATGATCAGTTAGACCATCTTGATCAATAATGATGCGACTAGATAGGAATTTACATAGATATCTATTAAAGAACCTGGAGGTTATTAATTCTAGAGATTTCACAAGTGTTACTTGTTTTCAAAGAAGATGAATTATTAGAACCTCATTTACAAAAGTTGAGATTGAATCTCTTACATTTTCAAAAGAAATATGTGTCCATTTATCTGAAAATTTGAATGTTTTGATGTGATTTTAGTAGATACATCTATAAGTTAATCACATGTGAACTATTAACTTGTAACCTGTAGTTTGTGAGATTACATGTTTAATGGTTAGTTCAAGAACAAAACTTTCAGATTATGCAATTGAGACAAGTCTTGCTAATGTTGGTGAGTTTATTTATTGGGATTTTAATGATTATTGTAAGCTAGGTTTTTAGTGCAAGTAACTATTGCAAAAGCCTGTTGTTTGTACGTATAAAATGGTTTAGCAGAATTTATGAAGTAAATACCTCTAATTAGTAATTAAACCATATCTTTTGATAACGAAGATTTTTGTATATATGTATAAGGATACATATTTTACACGAATCGACACTTGTATGCATCATGCCTATAAGCTATGACAAATAATTCCCCTTACAATTGACTTTTGGTCAAGAGTCAAATATTACCCATTTTTGAATTTTTGAATGTGTAATGTATATTTAAGTTGCTCCACCACAATGCACAAAATGAGTATTCAAAGAAAGTTGAGAATATACATTAGTTGTGAGTGTAACACCCCTAACCCGTATCTGATGCCAGAATAGGGTTATGAAGTATTACCGAATTCATACGTCACACAGTCATACAATTCATGTTCATTTCTCATTCCAACAAAAACCATTCATATACAATCATATAGTCCCTAATACGAGCCCTCGAGGCCCAAAATGAACATTAAAAACAATTCAGGACTCAAACGTGAACTCAAGAAACTTTTGGAAAAACATTTAAAATTTTCAAAGTGCAGGGGACACACGCCCGTGTGGCCAGGCCGTGTGTCTCACACGGTTAAGAGACACACCCATGTCTCAGGCCATGTAGGCATTCGAAATAGGATTACATGGACGTGTCCCAGCCCATGTCTGACCCCGTGTAACTCATTGACTTGGGTCACACGGCCAACCACACCCCTGTGTGACTAGCCCATGTAACTCATTGACTTGGGTCATACGGCTAGCAACACGCCTTTGTGACTAGCCCATGTAACTCATTGACTTGCTTTCATTAAAAAGTACAAGGGACACACAGCCGCGTCACATGGTCGTGTGTCACACATGGCTGAGACATACGTCCGTGTCTCTGCCCGTGTAGACAAAATAGGCTATGTTCCAAGCCAAATTCCTCACCCAAATTTTACATCAACCTAAACACATCAAATATCATATGACCATATCATCAATAGACATTCAAACTAACCAAAATCAAGCTTGAAACATGCAACATCAATACCATTAACCCAAGTGTTCTTAGGCATCACAATTGGCATTTATAAAACATGCAAATATCACCTCCAAAAGCTACCTAAATGGTCAAATACATATATGAGACATTGTGCCAAAAATTGAACATGCATATTAAACTCAATTTCAACCATTTGGTGCTAAAACACAAATTTCACAAGCAAGGCTTTCATATAGCAACTATATACCACACATCATAAGGCCATTTGTACATATTTACATATCAAAATATGTGACCACCTTACAAGCCATCTCAATTGACCAAAAAAAAAACACAACAAGACATATAGGCCACATTAGTCAAAACACCTATACATGCCATATAACCAAAATACATTAAGTCCAAAAGTACCAAAATGAGAGTTTGATAGTGCAACGCAATCTCCGACACCTTCCAAATCGAGCGAGTTCGTACCATTGAATAAGCAATTATGATTAGTAAGTTCGTACAACTGAAAATATAACTTAACATTCAATCACAATTTAGGTAAGTAAATTTAAGGCATAACACAACTCAATTTGACCCAAAAGCTTAACACATATTCATCAACAAGATTAGCCATGAATTCACAAGTCTCATAAATTCAATTTTCACATGATTTATGTACATACATGTACTAGTTCATACCAAACTCATACACTCTCGTAACCATACTGTGCCCGTTGAACCATTTGGAATACTATTGGATACTCAGGTATCTCGTGCACTAAATGCCAATACATGGTCGAAACCATACCTATCTCATATCTCATATAAATGCTCACTCTCGAGTCATCACTGGGTCTGCTCACACAAGCTGTCGGTCAAAACTTAGCTTCACGGTGCTGCTTACACAAGTTGACAAGTAACCGCAAAACATGCCGAAAAACTCAGCCACCGGTAGAACGTACGAGACCAGCACACAAACACGGTAACCCCTAATGACATGTCATTTGTATCCTATATATTCCTAATGTTCAACAGAGATTTCATACGTCGCCAAATCTTCGTCGAATCTTTTCGTGAAGTCATAAACATCAAGAATGTTATAATAAAGCATTTAAAACACAATTACTTTAATGCTTATTAACATACGAACTTACCTTGAATTGGTACAGATTAAATCGACCAATCAATCTACCACTTTATCTTTGTCTCGATCTAATTTTGAACATGGTTTTTCTTGAGCTAAATAATCAAAATTAACTAATTTAATTCTCAAATCATTCAATTTAATCCAAAATTCATGTTATGGAAAAATTATAATTTTCCCCTAAACTTTTAACCTATTTACAATTTAGTCCTTAGTTCATAAAAATGCAAATTCAGGCAATTTAGTCCACACCCAAGCTAGTTGAATTCTATATAGACTCATTTTCAATTTAATCATTATTTGACAATTTTACTAGAAATTCCTTTACAAAAGTTATTTATTTAACAACAAGAATTCATTTTCTTCCATTAAACTTCAGAAAAAACTAACATGCTCTCATGGTAAAACCCTAGAATTTCAACCATTTTGCAAATTGGTCCCCTAGTTAGCTAAGTTAAGTAACAACGATCTCGAAAACATGAAAATCAATAAAAACGGGACATGAAACGCTCACCATGCACTAGCTGAAAGTTTGAAGCTCAAAAATGATGTATTCCTTAGGCAAATTTGGTTGGGAGAAGAAAGAAGTTAAAAAGAAGATAGCTTGGTCTTTATTTTATTAATTTACCTAATTACCATTTTACCATTACCTAACATTAAAAATTACTCAATTACCAAGCCATGCACATCCACTATTATCTTTAATGGTCTAATTACCATATAAGGATCTCCACTTTGTTGTTTTATAGCTATTTGACACCTTTAGCTAATAGAACACAACTTTCAAATTGTATGCGATTTAGTCCCTTTTCACAAATTAAGCATGCAAACAATAAAATTTCTTAAAAATTTTTTCATATGACTGTACTATCATGCTGTAGACATTAAAATAATAATAAAATAATATTTTAACCTCAGATTTGTGGTCCCAAAACCACTGTTCCAATTTCACTGAAAACAGACTACTACAGTAAGTCTCCTTGTATTATTAAATGTGTTGAATAAATTAGAGATTTAATTATAACATGATTTGACAAGTTTTCCTAGCATTAGGGGAGAGAAATAATAGCTAGATGAAATAATTACTTGGGTGAATTATCATTATCTAGATTGTAATGCCCAGAATAAATTAATCTTGTTTCTATAAATCTTGACATAAAATAAGTATTTGCTTCAGTGGCTAAGTGTTTTGATTGTGTGTGTTGAGGCCTTGGGTTCAAGTCCCACTTTCGAAAAATTCTGTTATTTTTATCCTAGCCTTATCTCTGTTGGGTAGGCTTATGTAATATTCTTTGTAAACCCATATTAGAATGAACCTGCTGGTTCGAGTGGTAAGGAGTTAGCTTGCTGGAGGTTTGGTGCTCAAATCCTTGTGCTAGTATGGATGCTAATTTTTTGTCTCGATTGTCTGGTAGAGTTTCGGTAGAGCTGGAATTCTGAGGTGGTTGGATTTGGTTAGTAGGGTAGTGGGGAGTTAGAGAGATTTTAGGGATATGTTACTAAAATAATATTAGTTAAATTTTTTTCTTTTTCCAAAATTTTTCCCATATTTTATATTTTTTTTCTTTTTCTTTCTCTCCCTTTCGCTTGGTCAAACGACGGCGTGGTAAGTTTTTCAATTTTGTTTAATCGTTCGGGTGCTTGTAATTGTCTGTTCTGCAGTCGGAGTATTTCGTAAGTAGCTTTTTACCCTTTTCGTTGCTTGTTAGGGATTTTATGTTATGGGAATTAGTTTGCAATTTTCACGGGTGTTGAGTTTGAATGCTTGGATTTGGTTGATTGTTTAGGAGAGGGGCTAAAAATGTTTGATTCTTCGGTGATTTAGATTTGAGAAACGTTGTTCGTCAAATGTGAGCACTTCGGTGGATTGGGGATTTTTAGATCTATAAATTGTTTCAGTTATTAACGAGTGTTCTTAATTAAATTTTTCTATTTATCTCGTGGGAGTGTTCGCGTCAAAATCATACCAGGTGTGTACCCTAAACACGAGAAAACAAAGTTTGGCAGAAGTCGAAGAAAGGGACTGTCGACGCCATATGGGTGTGTGCCCGACCGTGTGTGAGACACGACCATGTGACGATAAGAGTGTGGCTATGTGGGCTACACGGGATAGGCTGAATTGGGCGTGTGGGCCCATACGAGCATGCTACACATGCGTGTGGGTTTTGGGCCAAACCGTGTGGGCCACACGGATATGGGAGCCCAAAATTTTAAAAATTTTCCTAGGGTCGCACGGGTCAATCCGATCGACTGTGCGCCTACCGTAGGTTCGGTAAGGGCTAAACTAACCCTATTTCATGTGATCTAATATTCTGATAGTCTGATCTGAGTTGGAAACTAATATCTATGTCTGACTGTTCTGTTTAAGTATAATGTCATCTATATACAGGCATGTTAAGCATGATAATTCTGTTAATTCTATAAGTTGTATCCGTGTTTGGGGTGTAACACCCCCAACCGTATCCGTCGTCAGATTAGGGTTACGAGGCATTACCGATTATACCACTGTTCATACAAATAAATATTTTGCTCTAAAATTCGAAATCTTAATCACATCAATTGTTCATAACTTAGTAACATATTGAGTCTTAAAATCATAACATTTCATAATTGAAACATATTCTGACATGTATCAAACATCTCATACATAGAACATATAACAAAACAACTATTTCATTAACTGGATATCAACTTATTTTACAATAGATATATATATAACCCATTCCATACCAAACATGAAGCTATGAATTTAAAAATAAAATACCAAATCCCAAGCAATCATGACATAAGTACAAGTATTTATTTAACCCATGATTAGCCAAATACCTAAGTACATAATTAACCATATAAATCCATATCACATGATTATATATTCATAAACTTATAAAACCATAAAATAAAATTATAGACTAATTATCATGTTAAAATTTATACATACTTAACAACGTCATTCCTTGATTATTCGGCTACCATAGTTAAGCACATAGATAGTACAAATGATGTTATTCAATTATAAGTTAAAATATACCATTATACTAATCATAATAAAGTGATCAATTCACAACCAACAAATTCATAAGCATAGAACATTAATCAAACTTATTACTAGCCGAATACTAACTTACATTTAATTCATTATTTAACTAATCATATACCAGCACGACATGTATATAATATAATCATGAAATCAAACTAATTCGTTCTAATTCATAAATACTAATGCCGAATCAAATCGTGTTTATTACACTTAGTATGCATTGTACCAAAATATCACAAAAGGCCAACTTGTTTCTTACTAAATCGGCTAACAAAATTAATCTGAAACACCTATTATAATGTTGATTAACAACCAAAGCTATATAGCCAATTCACATTAAATACATAATCATCATATCAACTCATGCCAATCCGCACAATAAAATCATACAATATACCTCACAATGTCGAAACAAGTATACAACCACCACACATTTTATAACATAAAACACACTTCCAAAATAACCTTAAAACATGATCGAATACACACAAGCCATAATATTATTATTCAGCCATTTTCGCATGGTTTTATATATAAACAATTTCAAAATTCAACCAAAGCGAACACTAGCCTATACATGCCATATGTTTAAAATTTTGAACTTTCAAGATACCGAGATAGAGGTCGATAGTATGACGAACTTCCTTGACGATCCTTGATCTCGTAACCAACTTTCAAAATCTAAAAAAACAAAGAGCAAATACACACGGCAAGCTTCACCAGCTTAGTAAGTCATAAGCAATGGAAACATTTAATCATATACAAAATTAATCTAGTCAAACTGAAATAATCTATTAATAACCCAAGTACATTTCCAAATTATAATTTCATAAATCAAAACATATAAATTTTGCATAAATTCTCCTTTGGCCGAATACCTATTCAAATCTTAGTACACTTAACCATTACTTTTTATAATACATTTACATCATTAGGCCGAATATATATGTATTCACATATACTATCACATAATTCACATTAACATATAACATTATACCATCAATTCAACATTCAACTTACCTTATTTTTTTATAACTTAGTATGAGTACGTACCTGAGCCTTTCTAGCTCGATTTTACACTCGATCTTAACTTATTATTGTCCGTTGAACCATTTGAAATTAAAAAGGATACTCGGATAATCGAACATTTCATACAATGCCATCGTCCCAGACGTGGTCTTATATATCACATATCGACGCCACTGTCCCAGACAGGGTCTTACACGTAAGTCAAAAGTCAATGCCAACGTCCCAGATGTGGTCTTACACGATAACACATAAAGGAATTCTATGTCATGACATACGTATCCTAGCTATTCCTAAGGTTCGTATGGGACTTTCAGACGTTGTAGCCCGATTGAATCAATCTCGTAAACATATTTCCTAAGCTTATAAACATTCGGCCAATACATATTTATATTCATAAAATTCAATTCAGCATATAAAATTTCCATATATTCAAAATTAACAACATTTATATGCTTATAAACTTACCTCTGATATCGACGGACAAAATAAAATGACTATTCGATTATTTTTGTTTTTCCCCGATCCAAATCTAATTTCTTTAGTCCTTTATCTTAATCAAACTTAGCTATGTCCGAATGTGGCTTTTTTTTCTTTTTCTTTTCTTTAGCTAGTTTCGACTATCCCAAAGATGAACATGCATGTATTTTATGTTCAATGTTTTATTATATTATCATAATTAATATGATTACTAAATTAACCTTTTTATTTTCATTTAAAATCCACTAACCATGTCCAAAAGTGTCCATGCATGAATTAAATGGTCTAATTGCAACATAAATACCTTATGCTATAAAGACACCAACAATTCAGCCCTTACATATTTAACTATCAACTTTTTCATCTTACGCGATTAATCCTTTTTATTAAATCGGTACTCAAACGACAAAATTAAAATACAAAAATTTCATGGATATAAATTCACACAGTATAAACATAGATAATAATATTTAAATATTTTTTACTCGAACTTGTGGTCCCGAAACCACTGTTCCATAATAATATTTAAATATTTTTTACTCGGATTTGTGGTCCCGAAACCATTGTTCCGATTAGGGTCGAAGCCGGACTGTTACATGGGCTGCTACATTTAGTGGTATCAGAGTCAGGTTGCAAAACTCGGGCTGTGAATTTTCGGTTCCACATTTAGATCATTTTGAGTAAGTATGTGGTACATCGAGTCTCCGGCGTCGATCCTATAAATATCTCTGAATTTAGAAAATATTGTAGTTAGAACTTTCTGAAAACTGTACTGAGTTAGTTAGAGACTAAAACCTCTGAAATACTTCTGAACTTCTGATAACTTGAGCATAAAATATCTACTAATAAACACTAGAACTGATGCATAAAATTTTAAAATGTAGATAAAATCTGAATTAGGATGAGCGTACGTGAAACACACAGTCGAGGTATTCGTGGGTGTGACAGGCATCGTAGGGGGACTCGAGCTGAGTCTTCCTCTCAGGGTAGTATGCCAAATTTAGACATGAGTGAGACTCCGACTACACCTACTAAGACCAGGGTTTAGAGCCGATCAGCTGGAGATGTCGCACTGTCCCAAGCCATGTTGAGAGTGTTGGAGAGGGTCACTAGACCCTATTCTAGATCTAAGGGATGTTGGTCAGTAACTGAACGACTCCAGTCCAATGGAGTTGAGTTGTTTAGAGGTGTCACTAGAGTCTCCCCTACTGTGGCCGAGTATTGGTTGGAAGCCGCCGAGAGGAGTATGAACGACATTGACTGCACTCCTAAGTAGAAATTGAAGGGTGCAGTCTCTTTGCTTCGCGACAAAGCTTATCAGTGGTGGTTGTCAGTTGAGGAGGGTACTCAATTGGATCGTCTGAACTATGACTATTTCAAGACTGCCTTCTAGGGAAAGTACGTGGGTGGAAGCTATGTGGATGCTCGTAGGTGGAAGTTCATGAATCTCAAGCAAGGTGATAAGTCTGTGGCCAAGTATGTTGCTGACTTTCTGAGATTGAGCCGCTACACTCGAGGTATGGTAGCATCAGAGTATGAGAAATGTGTCTGTTTTGAGGATGGCTTGAGAGATAGTCTGAGGGTATTGATTGCTCTTTAGAGGGAGCGAGAGTTTATAGTTCTTGTAGATAAGTCGAAGATTGCTGAAGAGGTTAAGCACGTGGAGCACCAGAACTGAGACTGAGAGAGAGGTAAGAATAAGAGGGATTCAGAAACCTCTAGTTCTGCTCATAGGCCTAAGAAATGGGCTAGACCTGATAGGCATATTAGAGTGGGGGTTCCAGTTGCTCTTGCTGGGATTTAGGCTTGTAGTGATTGTGGTAGGCACCATCCAGGAGAGTGTTGGAGGAGATTAGGGGCTTATCTATGATGTGGGTCATTGGAGCATCGGATTAGAGAGTGTCCACATTATTTTGATCAGATGCAAGCTTTGGGACCGGGTCTTGTTTAGCCTCAAAGGGTAGTACGGTAGCCATGCAAGCTTTGGTAATGGTATGGGCCGAGGACAGAGAGCACTGAGAAGAGGTACTAATCAGACTGAGGTGAGGCTAGTTCGATTTCTGAAAACTTGGGGATTACTGTTGAGTGTACTTCTGGTGAGATCTTTGTGCTGAGCCCGTTGGGACAATCTGTTTGGGTAAATAGACTTTATAGGAATGTTCCGTTAAAGTACAAGGGGTTGTGTTTTCGGCAAAACTGATGGAGCTACAGTTTGGGGAGTTTGAATTAATTCTGGGTATGGACAAGTTAGTAGAGCACTAAGTTAGTCTGGACTGCGCGACTAAGAGAGTCGTTTTGAGAACTGAAGGCGATAATAAGGTGGTTGTGGTCTGTAAGCGTCGATATTAGCTCTAATGCACGAGAAATTGGTTCGAAAAGGGTGTAAGGTATTTTTGGCTTGCGTCAGTGTTTCTATTTCTAGGGACTCTTCTATCGCAGATATCATAACAGTGAGGGAATTTCTAGATGTTTTTTGATGACTTATCGGGTTTATCTCCAAATCGATAAGTTGAGTTTGACATTGAGCTTTTACCGAGTATACCTCCGCTGTCCATCGCTCTATACCGTATGGAACCAAAAGAGATTACTAAGCTTAAGGCTCAACTTTAGGAGCTTCTGGACCGTGATTTCATCCATCCTAGTGTGTCTCTTGAGGGGGCACCTGTTTTGTTTGTAAAAAAAAGATGGTATCATGAGGATCTGCATTGATTACCGATAGTTGAATAAATTGACTGTAAAGAATAAGTACCCACTTTCGAGGATCGATGATTTTTTTTATCAGTTCCTAGGGGCTTCAGTATTCTCAAAAATAGATCTTCATTCTGGGTATCATCAGTTTAGAGTTAAGGAAGCTGATATTCATAAGACAACCTTTAAAACTCGTTATGGGCACTACGAGTTCCTAGTTATGCCCTTTGGTTTAACGAATGTTCTGGCTACATTTATGGATCTAATGAACTGAGTTTTTTAGCTGTATCTGGATCAGTTCATTATAGTCTTCATCAATGATATTTTGGTGTACTCTAAGACTGAGGATGAGCATGATGAGCATCTTAGGGTAGTGTTTCAGATACTCAGAGAGAAACAAATCTATGCTAAGTTAAGTAAATGTGAGTTCTGGTTTAGAGAGGTAACTTTTCTAGGGCGCGAGGTTTCTGTAGAGAGGATCCGAGTTGATCTTAGGAAGATTGAGGCTGTGCTTGATTGGACACAGCCTAAGAATGTTTCAGAGATTCATAGTTTTCTAGGTCTAACGGGTTATTATCAAATGTTTGTTGAGGGTTTCTGTTTGATTGGATCTCATCTGACTAAGCTTCTACGCAAGAATGTTCCCTTCGTCTAGACTGATGTGCAATAATCAAGCTTCAAAAAGCTCAAGTCTGTTCTAACTCAAGCTCCTGTTCTGATACAACTTGAATCTGGTAAGGAGTTTGTGGTGTATAGTGATGTACCGCACGTAAGTTTGGATGTGTTCTGATGCACGATGGTAAGGTTGTAGCTTATGCGTCCCGAAAGCTTAAGTCGCACGAGGAGAATTATTCGACGTATGATCTCGAGTTAGCTACTTGGTGTTTGCGTTAAGGATCTAGAGGCACTATCTGTATGGCGAAAGGTGTATCATCTACACCAATCACAAGAGCCTCAAGTACCTCCTTACTCAAAAGGAGTTGAATCTTAGGCAGCGTCGATGGGTTGAGCTGCTCAAGGATTATGATTGCACGATAGAGTATCATCCCGGTAAGGCAAATGTGGTGGCCGATGCTCTCAGTTATAGAGCAATGACTGATTTGAAGGCGATGTTCGCTCATCTCAGTATGTTTGATGATGGGACTTTGTTAGCCGAGTTGCAAGTTAAGCGGACTTGGATTGGAAAGATTCAAGAAAAGTAGTTAAAGGATGAGTATCTGGGTTTGCGATTTCGTCAGGTTGAGAGTGGCAGTACATCTAGTTTTGGACTAAATAAGGATAGAGTTTAGTGTTTCTGAGGACGGGTTTGTGTACCAAACGATTTTGATCTAAGACAGTCGATTTTAAAAAAGGCACATAGTAGCCCTTATGCTATGCATCCCGGTGGTAATAAGATGTATCGGGATCTCTGTGCACTGTACTGGTGGCCAGGTTTGAAACATGAGGTAACTGATTTCGTTTCTCATTGTTTGACGTGCCAACAAGTTAAGGCTGAGCACCAGTTGCCTTTAGGTTTGCTCCAACCCATTAAGATTTCCTTATGGAAATGGAAACGTGTGGCGAAGGACTTTGTTAATGGTTTGCCTTTAACACCCAATAAGAAGGATTCTGTTTGAGTCATCGTGGATCGATTGACCAAGTCCTCCCATTTTATTCTGGTTCGGACAAACTATTCTCTACAAAAGCTAGCAAAGCTCTATATTTCTGAGATTTTGAGATTACATGGGGTTTTAGTTTCAATAATCTCTGATAAGGATCCTCACTGAACTTCTCGATTTTTGAAGAAACTTCATGGAACTTTGGGTTCAAGATTGGACTTCAGTACTACGTTCCATCCTCAGACTGATGGTCAATCTGAGAGGGTAATTTAGATATTGGAGGATATGCTTCAGAGTTGTGTGATTGATTTTTGGGGTAGTTGGGAGGATATTCTGTCATTAGCTAAGTTCGCCTATAATAATAGTTTCCAATCTAGCATTCATATGACACTTTACAAGGGTTTGTATGGTGTAAGTGTCGTACTCCGCTATGTTGGACTAAGTTGGGTGAGCGAAAAATTTTGGGTCCTGATAGATAGAAGTCCTATGTAGATCTGAAAAGAAGGGATATCAAGTACGCTGTGGGTGACTTTGTTTTCCTTAAGGTATCTCCGTGGAAGAAGGTTCTGCGGTTCGGTCATAAGGGCAAGTTAAGCCCTAGGTTCATTGGGCTGTATCGAATTCTGAAGCGTGTGGGAGCGGTTGCTTATCAGTTAGAGCTACCTTTGAATTTAGATCGTATCCATGATGTGTTTCACGTCCTGATATTAAGGCGGTATCAATTTGATCCATCTCACGTTGTCTCTATTAAGAAGATTGAGGTTAGACCCGACTTAACGTTTAAGAAGAAGTCGGTTCAGGTTTTGGATCGAGATATTAAGGCTCTAAGGAGGAAGTCCATACTATTAGTAAAGGTTCTGTGACGGAATCATAGCATTAAGGAAGCCACGTGGGAACTTGAGGACTTGATGCGTGAGCTGTATCCTCATCTATTTTGATCAGGTAAATTTTGAGGCCAAAATGTTTTTAGGGGGTAGAGTTGTAATGCCCTGAATAAATTAATCTCTCTTTTGTAAGTCCTGACATAAAATTAGTATCTTCTTTAGTGGTTAAGTGTTTTGATTGTGTGTGTTGAGTTTTAGGTTCAAGTCCCACTTTTGGCAAATTCTGTTATTTTTTATCCTAGCCTTATCTCTGTTGGGTAGGCTTATGTAATATTCTTTGTAAACCCATATTAGAATGAATCTGCTGGTTCGAGTGGTAAGGAGTTAGCTTGCTGGAGGTTTGGTGTTCGAATCCTCGTGCGAGTATGGATGTTAATTTTTTTGTCTCGATTGTCTGGTAGAGTTTCGATAGAGCTGGAATTCTGAGGTGGTTGGATTTGGTTAGTAGGGTAGTGGGGAGTCAAAGAGATTTTACGGATATGTTACTAAAATAATATTAGTTAATTTTTTATTTTTATTTTCTTTTTCAAAACTTTTCCCTTCCCCAAATTCACTTTCCCATCTTCTATATTGTGTTTTTTATTTTTCTTTCTCTCCCTTTCGTTTGTTCAAACGGTGGCGTGGTAAGTTTTCAATTTTTTTTTAATCGTTTGGGTGCTTGTAATTGTCTGTTTTGCAGTCGGAGTATTTCGTAAGTAGTTTTTTTACCATTTTCGTTGCGTGTTAGGGATTTTCTGTTATGGGAATTAGTTTGCAATTTTCATGAATGTTGAGTTTGAATGCTTGGATTTGGTTGGTTTTTAGGAGAAGGGCTGAAAACGTTCGATTCTTTGACGATTTAGATTTGAGAAGAGTTGTCCATCAAAGGTGAGCACTTCGGTGGATTGGGGATTTTTAGTTCTATAAATCAGTTATTGACGAGTGCTCTTAATTGAATTTTTGGTTTTGGTTGTCTCGTGAGAGTGTTCATGTCAAAATCATACCAAGTGTGTACCCTAAACTCGAGAAAACAAGGTCTGGTAGAAGCCAAAAAAGGGGGACTGTCGACGCCACACGGGCTTGTGCTCGGCTGTGTGGCTAGCCGTGTGCGAGACATGATTGTGTGATGGTAAGAGTGTGGCCGTGTGGGACATACGGGCTAGGTCAAATTGGGTGTGTGGGCCCATACGGGATACCACACAGGCATGTGGGCCGAATATTTTAAAAATTTTCGTAGGGTCGTCTAAGTCGATCCGATTGACTGTGGGCCTACCGTAAGGTCGGTAAGGTCTAACCTAACCCTATTTCATGTGATCTGATATTCTGATAATCTAATCTGAGTAGGAAACCGATATCAATGTCTGACTGTTCTGTTTGACTATATATGTTATCTGTATACGAGCATGTTAAGCATGATAATTCTATTAATTCTGTAATTTGTATCTGTGTTTTAGGTGTTAAATAGATTCACGTGGAAAGTAATTTGAACTAGAAGTTCAAAAGAATAATTCACCTTATTGTAAGTTAATTTTCAGATGTATTTTTTGACCTAATGAGAATAACCAAGTGCTATATACTAACTGATGTGTTGAAGTTACAACAAGAAAATCAATTAGAATAAATTAAAAGTAATGCATGCCCGGAGCATGGTAGATCAATTGATTTCCAAATATGAAAATTCTCGTAAAAAAATAATAAATTAAGATAGTCATAAATTGGAGGCGAGTGCTCTAAGAGAGATCCAAGACATAACTAACTATTAAAATTCCAGAAGCGATCCAGATACTTGAATATGAAAATGATGTGCAACACCCCAGATTTTGGGGTTAGAAGTTTTGACTTTTGTGGTTAAGGTTAGAGAGAAAGGTGTGCTATTATGTTTAGTTGCGTGTTTAAGTGTTAGAATGAGCCTGCTAGTCTGGTGGTTTGTTGTGTGTTAGTAAACCTCAAGGTTCTGGGTTCGAGTCTTTGTGTGCGCGTTTTGGGGAAACATTTTTTTTTCATTTTCTTTTGTTAAGTAGCAGTTTTTTTAATTTAAAATATACAAAACTATTTATTGTCATTTTTATTTAGATTTTTTTACTACTCTCTAGACGTTTTCCTCTTCCCCTTTCTTTGTTCTTCTTTATTTTTTCTTTCAAAACAATATTGCTTGTGGATTTTGGAGAGTCACTTCCTTGTCGTTGAGTTGGTCTCTGAACATCTTTGATCGCGAATCAGGTATGAGATTTGAACCTCTTTTAATTTATTTGCGAATTTTTGATTTGCTGTGGAATTCGATGATCTTTTTGTGTGTTTTGGTAATTGAGCAATTGAGGCTCGTGTTGTTTATATTTTCCTAAAATTTAGTGCGTTATGGTTGGTTATGAAATGTCGTGTTCCTTGGGCACACAGGCGTGTATGTTTGGGAATTAGAGATTAGTGATTTAGAGCCACCTGGCCTGGCCACACCGCTATGTGGCTAATTTGGGGATTTAGGGATCCCACATGGGTGTGTGTTTTGGACACACGGTCGTGTCTGGTATGCTTATGGGCGTGTGAGACCCTGACACGGCAATGTCTGCCCTGTACTTTATATTAGCACAATTGGACAGAGAGTTACACGGCCTGTTCACACGACCATGTCCCTTATCCGCACGGGCATGTGCCTCATCCACACAGGCGTGTACCTCCTCCCACACGGGCGTATTGACCCCCCACTTGGTTTTGGCATTTCCACACGACCAGAGCACATGGCCGTGTGACCTTAAGTCACTTATTTTGATTTTGTGTGTATTTTGACCTGAAAATGTGTCTGTATGGGTTACAACTCTTGGCTAGGCTTTAGTAAGAGTAATTAATTCTCTGCATCTGTGGCTATGTGTTCTGCTTATGTGTTAATTGTGACTGCTGTGTGTGAGATGTCTGATTCTGAATCGGGTTAGCTGGGTGAGTATGCATAACTATTTTATCTAATTGTCTATTGTTGTGTTTCTTGTTTCTGTGAGATTGTATACATGTATACACTTACATAAAGTAAATTTTTGAGTTGGTTGCGAAGAGAAGGAAGACTGATTCTGATATGATCTGGCAATCTTACAGTAATTTATCTGTACAGCGGGTTACTGCAATGCAGTGTACTGTAGATATGTCAACTTTGCTGTGTATTATTATCTGAGTGGCTTAGTCCACATACATGGTGTGTAGGGTTGGATAGGCTTTTCGAGGTCCTATGTGGTGTGTTTGGTTGGATGAGAATAGACAACTCTATGAGTGGGTTTTCACTACTTGACAACATTCATAAGCATCTATTTAAGTGATTGGGTGTAAGTTTGTTTGTCTGCATTCTGTCTGTTTAACCTATCATTTGTGATTGTTCTTGTGTGTAATGACATTTGGTAACACTATGTGTGATGAGAAGTGCTTTCTTAAGTACGTTCCACTATTATACTGTTATCTGGAATTTTAGTCTGTAATTCTGTTATTGATCATGTCTTGAACTCACACTGAGCTCGTATAGCTCACCCCCTTAGTACATTTCTAAATTCTGATGCTAGACTTGGTATACGGAGGTCATGGACAATCATGGTTAAAAATAAATTAATAATTCTTCTTTTCAGTTTCCATTTTGATATACTGTTGTGAACTGTAAGGTTTTATAAAAATTGTGGTACAAAGTTCTATTTTGGATTTTTCTAGTAAATCTTAATTTGTTCATAAATTAAACTTAACTATAATTTTTCTGATTGAGATCTACAAGATTAAATGTTCTTGGTTCGTAAGGAGATAAATATGTTTGAAATGGAATTTGAGATAATTTATTTTGTAAAATTTTCCTACAATCACTTCGGTGATCAATGTAACCTCCGGGATTCGATCTAAACTTCTAGGCTGAGTTTTGGGGAGTTACATTTAGTGGTATCAGAGCCAGGTTTGCAAAAACTCGACCTGTGTTTTTATGTAACCGTATACGCGTGTGTTTGTTTTAAAAAAAATTTTTCGGGAAACCATACCACAGTGTTTTGAAATGACTTGTGTTTGGAAAATAATTTTTTTGCGAAAATGGGATGTTCAAAACTTTATAGTCGGCCCGTACGGAACTTAAGAAATTGTAAGATAAGTTCTGTAAGCTTATTTAAAATTTATGCTTACGTTCGATTTTGGAAATTGTACATTCTTTAAGCTTAGGTACAATATCGATATGGATTCTGAAGGTAAGCAAGATCACGATGAGGTGTCTACTTCTCCAGGACGTGTGTCTTTTCAAGAGTTTGAGGTCAGTGCTATTCTGCCAACTTCGGGTAGCGATAACCTAGAGCTTGATCTGAGGCATTAACTTCGGTGGTGAGGGAAGTGCTAGAGAAAGTATTTAAGGCTAGGGTAGAGAGGACTGGAGAAATGCTTCATGCTATGTGCGTAGATTGTGGGAAGGAGAGAGATCGCAATCCTTCGAGGTTGGAGCCTCGGTCTGCGAAGCGTGTTAGAACGCATCTGAGTGGCAATAAAAGTTTTGCGGAGGGTGCTGATAGGGGTGCGAATGCTCTAATTTGTAAGCATGATAAGAAGCGCCATTTGGGCAATTGCTGGAAAAAGGCAAGAGCATGTTTTTTATGCAGGTCCACAGAGCATCTGATCCGGAAGTGTCCTCAATGACTTTGAGACAGGTATGGTTATGAATGTTTCGATGTTTAGATTAGAGCATAGTGATTGTGTGTGATAGGACAAATGAGCATCTGCTTCAGTGGTTAAGTGTTTTGGGTGTGTGTGTAAGGTCTTAATTTCAGGTCTAGCGTGGTAGCATTTCGAGGCTAGAGTGCGCAGTGGGAGCGTAGCGGTGTAGCTTACGATATACCATTGTTCTGTTAAGTTGGAAATTTTGGGGACGAAATTTCTTTAAGGAGGGATGAGTTGTAACACCTCAGATTTTGGAGTTAAAAGTTTTGAGTTTTGTGGTTAAGGTCAGACAGAAGGGTGTGCTATTGTGTTTAGTTGTGCATTTAAGTGTCAGAATGGGCTTGCTGGTCTAGTTGTTTGTTATGCGTTAGTATACCTCAATGTTCTGGGTTCGAGTCTTTGTGTGTGTGTTTTGAAGAAACATTTTTATTTTGTTTCTTTTTTTGTTAAGTAGCATTTTTGTTTTAAGTTAAAATATATAAAACTATTTATTGCCATTTTTATTTAGATTTTTTCTTCTTCTCTCTAGAAGTTCTCCTCTTCTCATTTCTTTGTTCTTCTTTATTTTTTCTTTGAAAACGATATTGCTTGTGGATTTTGGAGAGTTACCTCCTTATCGTCAAATTGGTGTCTGAACGTCTTTAATCGCGAATCAGGTGTGGGATTTGAACCTCTTTTAATTTATTTGCAAATTTTTGATTTGCTGTGGAATTCGATGATCTTTTTGTGTGTTTCGATAATTTAGCAATTGAGGCTTGTGTCATTTATATTTTCTTTAAATTTAGTGCGTTATGGTTAGGTTATGAAAAGTCATGATTGGAGGTTGATTTAATAACCAGAAAACTCAAATTTTAGGCTGTTTGCAGGGTTTTTGTGACCACACGGGCATGTGCCAGTTCACACGACCATCTGGAACTAGAAATTAGGGTTTCCCGGAAAAATTTCCTACTACACGACTGTGTGGATAATTTGGGGAAAATGGTCAATATTCACGCGGCCGTGTCCCTTGGGCATACGGGCGTATATGTTTGGGAATTAAGGATTAGTGATTTGGTGCCACCCGACCATGTGGTTAAATTTGGGATTTAGGGATCCCACACGGGCATGTGTTTTGAACACACGGCCGTGTCTAGTGGGCACACGGGAGTGTGAGACCCTCATACGGTCGTGTCTACCCTGTACTTTATTTTAGCACAATTGGACAGCGAGTTACACAACCTGTTCACACGACCATATCCCTCATCCGCACGGGCGTGTGCCTCATCCACATAGGCATGTGCCTCCACCCATAGGGGCGTGTTAACTCCCACATAGGCGTATTGACCCCCCACTTGGTATAGGCATGTCCACACAGCCAGAGCACATGGCCGTGTGGCCCTAAGTCACTTATTTTGGTTTTGTGTGTGTTTTGACATGGAAATGTGTTTGTATGGGTTACGACTCTTGGCTAGGCTTTAGTGAGAGTAATTAAGTCTCTGCATCTGTGGCTATGTGTTCTGCTTATGTATTAATTGTGACTGCTGTGTGTGAGATGTCTGATTCTGAACCCGGTTAGCTGGGTGAGTGTGCATAATTGTTCTGTCTAATGTCTGTTGTTATGTTCCTTGTTTCTGTGAAATTGTATACATGCATACACTTGTATAAAGTAAATTTTTGGGTTGGTTTTGATTCTGATATGATCTGGCAGTTTTACTGTAATTTATTTGTACAATGGTTTACCGTAATGCACTATACTGTAGATACATCAGCTTTGTTGCGTATTATTATTTGAGTGGCTTAGTCCAAATACATGGTGTGTAGGGTTCGATGGGCCTTTCGAGAACCTATGTGGTGTGTTTGGTTGGATGAGCTTAGACAGCTCTATTGGGGTGTGACCGGGGGACGGAGAGGTGTTTTGGTTGGATGGGTGAGTTTTCACTACTTGACAACATTTATAAGCATCTATTTAAGTGATTGGGTGTAAGTTTTTTTGTCTGCATTCTGTCTGTTTGACCTATCATTTGTGATTATTCTTGTGTGTAATGATGTTTGGTAACACTATGTGTGACGATAAGTGCTTTGCTTAAGTACGTTTCACTGTTATACTATTATTTGGAATTTCAGTCTGTAATTTTGTTATTGATCATGTCTTGAACTTACACTGAGCTTGTGTAGCTCACCCCTTTTGTGTTTCCCTTTTCAGGTACATTTCTGAATCCTGGCGCTGAATTTGGTATGTGGAGGTCACGAACAGACACGGTTAAAAATAAATTAGTAGTTCTTATTTTCAATTTCCATTCTAACATACTGTTGTGAACTGTAAGGTTTTATAAAAACTGTGGTACAAGTTCTATTTTTTATTTTTCTCGTAAATCTTACTTTGTTCATAAATTAAACTTAACTGTAATTTTTCTGATTGAGATCTACAAGATTAAATGTTCTTGGTTCGTAAAGAGATAAATATGTTTGAAATGGAGTTTGAGATAATTTGTTTTGTAAAATTTTCCTACGATCACTTTGGCGATCAATGTAACCTACGGGATTCGATCTAAACTTCTAGGCCGGGTTTTAGGGCGCTACATGATGAAAGTAAAGAAATCTCATTAAGTTATGTCAATGTGAGAAAATTTAGACCCATGGAATAAAAAGTTGTCGTTAACAATTTTGCAATGTTGAAATAATTAAAAAAAATGAGGATCTTGAATAAATATGTTGAGAAATATAGACATGAAATAGATTGACCTAAATGGAAACACACAATTCAAGTAGAATTAAATTTGTTAAGTTCTAGAATAGCAGTCCAAACATCTAAAGGTGTAAAGCCAGTGGGTACAAATTGATAGTCTTGTGAAACAAATTGTTTGCTAAATCCTAGAATTGATTTTGACAAAATATAATATTCTTGTGTATTGGATGCAATAACTTGTAGATACCTTAATAGTTTGTTGTTCATGAAAATTTGATATGCGTTTAATAGTTGTTGTTACTGTCTTTTTATAAATTACTATAAAGTTAAGTTTATATTAAAATCCTTGAAGGATTTAGAATGCTGGAAGCATATGGAAATTTTTGGGATATTGTTCAATATATATGTGTAAGTATTTATTGATTTGATTTGATTTGATTTGAACATATGTATTTTTATAGAAGGATCATAATTAAGTTGTTATGATTATTGTTGAAATTTTTGAAGAGATCAAGATATATTTTTCCAAATTTTTTCATCACTCATGGCTTTCAAAAAGAATGATGATATAAATCAGCAAATACGTTCAAATGATCATTTGAAAAGCTAGCATTCAAGATTGAATATGTAGAATTTGAGATGTTATGTGATGTTGTCATAAGGGGAGTAAATACGCATTGTACTCTTTTTCCCTTAACCAAGGTTTTGTCCCACTGGGCTTTGTTGGTAAGGTTCTTAATGAGGTAACGTATTATGCGTATTATATATAAGTTTACTTTTTTTCTGCACTAAGAATTTTTCCCATGATTTTTATATTATTAAAGTTTTAAGGAGGCGCATTATTTACCAATGAACATCCAATGGGGAGTGTTATAAATATTTTATTATTAAAAGGATGTCCATCAAGATCAAGATAAGTTTAATGTACTTTAGGACTCTAATATTAATTAGAAGTAGAGTTTTGTTTCATTTATACTTACTATGTCTATTTGCAAAAAGGGCGCTGCTAAGAATAGAAGCTGCACAACCAAATTGGTGCCTATGTTGGTGGGCACTCCTCCAAGCACTAAATGAAAACCAGTAAACACACAAGACACAAGGAGATGATTACGCAGCTCGGTTTCCCTACGTTTGCGGAGCCTAGCTCAATGAGAATATAGTGCTCTTCAACAATTACAAAGTGAGGCTACTCAATCAGATAATACATTTTCCTAAGCAAGTCTCTCAAATATATCAACATTGATTTCAAGACTTGCTTATAATTGAAGATCTATAACAATCTCATTAAAACAATAATACCGCAAGAGTAATACAATATAATAATATATGCAATAAATATGGATTGCTTTAGTGAGAGTAATTAATTATCAATAGAATCACGATCCAACCCAAATTCCATAATCCAAAGGATTGCTTTAGGGAAATTCGATCCAAATTAATTATCAATATTTGTATTCCCAAGCAAAATGATCTTCCACAATAGGCCAGATATTCATCATATAATCACCATAACCCAAATATAAGGTTCAATAAATTGCCAACACCTAATTATGAAAACTGTCTCCACACCGATTTGGTGGGCAAGGAAGTCGGCTCTCCTCTAGCACCAAATTGCTAGTTTTATATTTTTCAACAATGTCTATAAATGTAGACTTTGGAGAAACTTTATAAACATCTCTATTGATCAATAAAATACATATTCTCTTCTACTATCCTATTTTCTTATTTTTACTCTCTTCAGTTTTCTATTTCATAACAAGAGCTAATTAAAAATCATAATATTTGATAAAAGGAAGTATCTTTAAAGTCATAAGTAACATTAATCTAAGACATGAAAGTTTAAATATTTTAAGATAAATTAAATTTTAGAAAACCAAATTGAAAATGATGGAAATACTAAATTAAAATGTTAGCATATCGTTTCAAATACTTTTTTTTAATTAAGAATTTTAAAAAAGATAGAAATGCAAATTTAAAATATTATCATACTGTCTAAATTTATTTTAAAATAGATCAAACTAAATTATAGTAAATATATATATAAGTATTTGTAATTAATAATATAATTAAAAAATATTAAACTAAATATTATATATCTAATACTTTTAAATTTTAGAAATAAATTTTCAAATATATATATAAATTACATATTTGATAAATACACTGTCAATTTTGGAAAAAAAATGACATGATCAATTCTCTTAAAGTATTAGATTAGTGGAGTTGTTAAGTTTGTTAAATTTTGTTAAGATTGTTAAAGTGTAGTTAACACGGTTACTATCGTTAGTTGGCTTTGTTTGCATGCATAAAAAACCTTAGTTCATTCATACGAGATAAGTTTTATTTTCAACAGTATTACTTTCAATACTAATACTATTCTTGCTTTTTTCACTTTTATGATTCTTTGCTATAGTTTAATATGGTATCAGATGTCTTTTTCCACACGGAGTTGATCCTCCAAGTACCTATGATCTTTTTCATGGCATCTCCTAGCTCGTCTGCTACATCAATAGTTGTATTTGATAGTGTGTTTTCAGTCAAGAAGACCAATATTCTTCTTGATGATCTCAATTACTTGCTATGGCGTCAGCAGGTGCTTCTTGCTGTCAAGATTCACAAGCTATAACAGTTTCTTGATATTCAGGCGGTTCTTCCTCCACAGTTTGTCCCCGATGCTATTGGTGTGTTTTAAGAGAATCTTGATTTTTTTCACTATGAACAACAAGACAATTCCCGCTTCATCACTTTTTGTCCTCTGTTAGTCAAGGTGTTATCCCTCATCTTATTAGTATGGATTCTAGTGCTCAAATTTGGACTGCTTTTACTAATCTTTATAGTAGCAAAACTACATCTCAATTAATGTCATATAGACGTGCTCTTCATTCCCAATGCAAGGGAGATCTTTCAATAAAAGAATTCTTAATGAAAATTAAGAGTTACTGTGATAATCTTGCAAGTTGTAAAGAGATTATTAATGACCATGAGCATGTTACTACCATTCTCAATGGTTTTTCTCCTGAGTATGAGTCTATTATAACAATTATCACGGCGAGCCAAATACCTTATAGTGTTCAAGGTGTAACACCTATGCTTCTTGATGTTGAAGCAAGGCAACAGGTTATAGTGGCTAATGTTCCTGTGTCAGCCAATATTGTTACTTATCAACAAGTTTCATCTAATGTTGATAACATAGAGCCTCTTGCCTATCGTCCTTCCTTGGCTGCTGGTGCACCTTATGGTCATGATTGTAGTCGCTTATTGCACATTCAATGTCAGCTGTGTAGGAAAATTGGTGACCTTATAGATCGATGCTACTATTGCTTTGATGCAACCTACAAAAGTATTGGTTATCGACCTCTTCCGCAAGCAAATATTTGTGTGTTTGGTAATGGGGTATCATTACCATCATTTGTTCCTTCTTTCAGTCCAAATATGACTCTTGTACCCTCTCTAGTGCTTGTTCCAAACTTACATGGTAGTTGGGTTTTCTCGCCAACATCAGCTCTTGTGACAACTTCTTGGTCAAATCCATTTCATGGAATGCCATAGTCTGCAAATGCTCCTGCTTCTCCAGCTATTGTCTTGAGTTCCAGTCCTCAAGCATATGTTGCCACGCCTGAAACTATTGGTGATAATGCCTGGCACCTTGACTCTAGTGCAACTCATCACCTCACACATTTGACTGCCTCAATAGGAGAAAGTGTGCCCTATAGTGATTCATGTAAGGTGTATGTTGGAAATGGTTCTGCTTTACCTGTTCTTTCAACTGGTCAATCATCTCTGATTACGTGTTCTTGACCACTCTTTATGTGGTTTTTATTTCTTGTTCCTAGTATAACCAAAAACTTGTTCTCAATGTGTAAATTTACCCAGAACAACCAGGTGTTGTTTAAGTTCCTTGCCACTCAATGTCAGGTTCGTGATCTGAGAACTCAAGAGGTGCTTCTTCGTGGATCCATTCATAATGGACTTTAAAAGTTACATTTGAACAGTACTATTAATACTCCTGCAACTACTAATTCTCCTTAGTGCTATGTTGATGCTAAGTTTGATCCTTTGAATGTGTGGCATTTTAGACTAGGCCATCCTTGTAATACAATACTTCAAAAGGTGTTAAGGCATTGTAGTATATCGTTCTGTTCTAATAACATAGATGATGATGTGTGTTGCATGTCACTTGGGAAAAGAGCACAAATTACCCTCTTCCTCATCTTTGACTGAGTAAAATGCTCCACTACAGCTGGTGGCTGCTGATGTTTAGGGTCTTACTCCAATTTGTTCAAATAGGTTTAGTTACTATGTTGCATTTGCTGATGCCTACACTAGATACACTTGGCTTTATTTTTTGAAGAAGAAGTCCGAAGTGTTTCATTGTGTTTTCTTAGTTTCACAAACAAGCTGAAAGAGTGCTTAGGTACAAGCTTAAAGTTCTTCAAGTAGATGGAGGAGGTGAGTTCCAAGCGTTGAAATCTTATCTAACACAACAAGAGACTGTCCATTGGTTTACGTGTCCCTATACCTCTAAGCAAAATGGTTTGGTTGAACGAAAGCATTGACAAATTATTTCTTCTAGCTTCTCAATGCTTGCACATGTTTCCATGCCATTGCGATACGAGAATGAAGCTTTAAATAATACGGTGTATCTGATAAACAGGTTAACTTCTGCTCCCTTAAGATATGTCTTCCCCTACGAAAAGTTGTTTAATGTCAAACCAAACTACTCTTTTCTTAGGATTTTTGGCTGCTTGTGTTTCCTTAATCTTTGACCTTATAATGTTAACAAGCTTCAGCTTCATTCCACACCTTTCACATTTCTTGATTACTCTTAAGTCCACAAAGGGTGTTGTGATTCTTCAGGTAAAATATACATTTCTCGTCATGTTACTTTTCATGAAAAAATATTTCCATTTCAAAACAAGTCAACTATGTCAAATATCGTCCTATGGTTTCATCTATGCTACCAACAGGTTCAGTAAATTTACCAAACATGATGTTGTAACCTATTGTCTCATTTCTTGAAGTGTCAAAATCTAGTCAGCCTACTAGTCATTTATCAGAGCCATGCCAGTCTGCTACCCATGAAATGTTAGAATCTAGACAACCTGTTAACCGTGAAACATTAGAGTCTGCACAGCCTGATGACCTGTGCCTAATTAGTTACCTTCTAACACATATCCCATGCTCACTTGAAGTTAACAAGGTATTTTTAGTCCAAAAGGCATATTTTACAAAGGTGGCTTGTTTATTTGATACTACCCCTGCTGACATTCATGAGGCAATGACACATTCTCATTGGTAAGATATTGTCTCCAGTGAGTTTCAAGTTCTTCTTAAATCAAACCTGAACTCTATATGCCTCCTTTTAGCATGAAGATCCATCGACTGATAGAAAAGAATCTTGATGGAATGGTGGACAAATACAAAGCACGGTTGGTGGCTAAAGGGTTATTACAACATGCCGAGTATGATTTTAATGACACTTTTAGTCCAGTGGTTTGAGCAACCACTGTTAGAACTATTCTTTTAATTGATGTTATAAATGGGTGGTTTTTAAGATAGATTGATGTTAACAACGTTTTTTCTTAATGGTGCTTTGACTGAAGAATTTTACATGGATCAACCATCTGGCTTCAGGTGTCAATAGGGAACAACTTGTTTGTTAACTGAACAAGGCTTTGTATGGGCTTAGGCAAGCACCTCATGCATGTTTTCATACTCAGAGGCAACATCTAGTTCATTAGCTTGGATTTTGTACTTCAAAGGCTGACCATTCTCTCATTGCTCAAACATCTGTTGGAACATCATTGTTTCTAATGGTATATGTTGATGACATAATCATCACAAAAAATTATTCTAAAGAAGTGGATCATGTGGTTCGATAGCTACAAAAAATTCTTCTAAAGAAGTGGATCATCACCTAGGGAATCTTCTTTTTTTTTCTTTGGTGTCGAGTTGCATCATACACCTCATGAGTTGTTATTTACATAGAAAAAATACATTTCTAATTTGCTTCATAAAATAGGAATGTCTGACACAACACTTACTCCTACACCTATAGTATGCACTCCTAAATTAACTGCATCTGATAGAGCTCTACTTGTTGATTCCCATCTCTATCAAAGTGTTATTGGTTCATTGCAGTATGCGTGTATTACACGACTCGATATAACATTCTACTTTAATAATTTAAGTCAGTACATGAATTCTCCTTGTGAAACACATTGGAAGGTCGTTAAAAGAGTGTTGAGGTATCTCAATGGCAACATAGATCATGACTTGTATTTTACAAAAGGACAATTCGATCTGGTTGGTTACTTGGATGCTGATTGAGCTTCTATAGTTCAAGATAAACGTTTAACAATAGGTTATTATGTTTATCTATGTTCTAATCCTATTGCATGGTGTTTTAAGAAACAAGCAATAGTCTCCAAGTCTTCATCAGAGGCTGAGTATCATAGCTTGGCAAACTTCCTTTGAGTTGCTATGGATAAAACAAATATTAGCTAAAGTTGGAGTGACGATTCGCCAATCATCAGTGATATCGTGTAACAACACGCCTACAGTTTCAATGCTAACAAACTCCACACATCACACTAAAGTAAAGTGTAACGCCCCAAAATCTCTTATATATTTTTCGTATGTTTGTGACACAATTCTATATCTCCTTTAGTGGTTAAGTGTTCTAGAAAGTGTTTGAGAGGTCCCAAGTTCAAGCCTTAGCTTGGGAAAATTTTTGTTTTTAAATGAATAAACCCCTATCTCTAATCAATAGGCTTATAAATATATGTTGGTAAAATATGTTAGAATGGGTCTACTGGTCTGGTGGTTAAGTGGAGTGTTAATGTGCTGGGGATCTTAAGTTTGAATCCCTGTACGTACAAGGGGGATTTTTTTTGTTCTTGTGCCATAAAGGAGTTTTAAATGTGGTAAAAAAACTGAGGGTTTGATATGTGTGGGAGGTTGTGGATGATTTGGGGTTTTTGGATTGAGTGGGGAGTCATGTGGAGAGATTTGAGGAGTAAAAATAGGGGATTTGGGAGTTACCCAGTTATTTTTCTTCTCTCCTGCAAAAAGTCGCTGTCGTTTTCCTCTCAATTTTTCCTTTGCTGCTGAATTTTATCCTCCCTCTTGCTGAATCCACCTTTTTCCTTCATTTCCCTTTTCAACTTTGTTCTCAAATCGTCATATTGCGCAACATAGAGTCACACTCATTCGGTAAGTGATAATGGTGCTATAAAATTTTAGTTTTTAAGTTATTAATTGGGGAACCCTTGTTTAACTGTGTTGTCAGCTGAAAATCTAGTGTGACGGGCTGTGCTAGTGCCGAGTTATAGAGGGAAGCGTCCATAGTTCGTAAGGTAAGGGTTTTTCCACTTGGAAGATGACTTTCCCATTTTAGGGTTATGTTTAATTCGATCGTTTAAGTGACTAATTGATCAAAATGTTGGTCAATAATAAGTTCTGGAGTGCTTGTGGTGGCTTTAGCTTCGAATCGAAACCAGGTGTGTAACCGCAACACTATAAACGAAAATCGATAAAAAACTAAAAGGTGAGGCTGTCGACGCCACACGGGTGTGCGATCGACGAGGTTGGCCTTGTGGGATACACGAGTCAGACCAAATTAGGTTGTGTGGGCCACACGGGTGAATCACACGGGTATGTAAAATTTTTGGGCCAAGTCGTGTGAGCTACACGACCAAGGCCAATTTCGGCCATGTGGGCCACACGGGCGAACATCATGGGCTTGTAGGCCCATTTTCACTGTTTAATTGCTAAGGTTGCACAGGTCATTCAAGTCGACTATGGACCTACTAAAGGGTCGGGAAGCTTACCTAGACCCCTAATTGACTGAATGATTGTTATATCTATGTACGATATATATATTTATGACTGTATATTGAGCATGCTGTAAAACTGTACTGAATGCATGTATGATACCATGATTTGACATGACATGATTGTATGATGCATAGCATGGGGATGGGTTTATATTGATCGGAGGAAGTGTACTGAAAGGCTTCGAGCCTAACTTACTGGCAGCTCAGTTGCATAATACTGTATAGTGCCGCATTCGGTGCTACTTAGAGTGTAGGGATGGCTGGATTGATTATATCCCCACATGAAATGTAGGGTTGGACATAGATGGAGTGTAGAGGCTGGTTGGGTAGGATTTTGTGATCGCATAACTGATACTGTATTGATTATTGATATTGTAATGGGCCAAGGCCCAATGCATGACTGCACCTGTACTGAATGAGCTAAGGCCCTAATTGAAACTAGATTTGATACTGAAAAATGGCTTAAGCCCAGATTGTGATTGCTTTCTGTCTGTTTGTATATATGGGATTACACACTGAGTTTTTGTAAACTCACCCTTCTGATTTATCTGTACAGGTAATCTCCAGTCATAGGAGGATCGGTACGGCGGAGGACTCAGCGGTGGCCACACGACCTACTTCATTCCATTTAAGTGTTTAATTTTTGATTTTGATTTTATGTTGGGGATTTTACTGTATCATGGCCTCTTTGGATTTATATTTTTAATTTGAGATTTTTATTGTTTTGATTTATAACTGCTAGTAGTAGGGATAATCGAGTTTTTAAAAAGAACTAAACGTTTTAACAAAATTCACTGAAATACCCAACTGTTTTAAAAAGCTTCTGCAATAAGTGACGTTTTGAAAATTAATAACGTTTTGAAAGATAATAACTTTATGAATTTCGTTTTGAAAATGAACGACACGTTCTGGAATTAACATAAGATACTGTCAAGAGGTTATATAGGTAAGAGGCTTTTGACGACAACTCATTTTTTTCGAAAAACACTTCCATATGGCATCGCCAGAATCGGCCATAACATCTAGGTCGAGTTTGGGGTGTTACATGAAGCATGTGGAAATTGATTATCATTTTGTTCATGAGAAAGTTCTCGAGGGGATACTACAAGTCAAGTATGTACCTTCAGCAGAACAAGTGGTTTATGTTCTCACAAAGTCGATTGTGTCAAAACAATTTTCTTCTTTTCGCAGTGCACTTCAAGTCTTGTCTTTATCTGAAGTTATCAAAGTTTCAACACAAGACAAAAAACCAGGAGAATGTTAGAATATTAGATCAGTCGAGCTGTTAAGTTTGTTAAAGTTTTATTAAAATTGTTAAGATTTAGTTAAAACAGTTACTACCATTAGTTGGCTTTGTTTGTATGCATAAAAACCCTAGTTGCATTCATACGAGATAAGTTTTGTTTTCAACAATATTATTTTCCATGCAAATACTATTTTTTTTCACTTTTATGATTCTTTGCTATAGTTTAACAAATTTCGTTATTTATTTTAACTTGAGTTCAATTAAGATAATATTTTTTACCAGACTTTTTTATAAATAAAAATCAAATTTATTAGTTAATTTTAGTTGATTTAGGTTTGAAATAGTGAACTGAATAGAATTACTAATTTAAAATTAATATTAAACTAGAGTGCATCCCTCACTCCATTTCGGGCATAATAAATATTTCTCAAAATTTTTTAAAAATATTAAAAATATTTTTAAACAAAATGATAAAAAAAACCCTTAAAAAATTCAGCATCATTACCTGTCCCTTCCATTCTTTTCTTCTTATCAGAAAAAAAGTTAAAGCTTGATGAGTAGATTTAACAACAAAATAATAATAAAGTTGTATTCCACTTTATTTTTGTAGTAATATTGTTGAAATATGATTCTTTTTTAGATATTCCTTTGACGAGTTGTGAATGCAAGTAAAGTTAATTATGAGTCATCATTTTTTTATGCAAAACTATTGAAGGAGAAAGTGAAGAATGAGATCAGTAAATTGGAGTTGCCTACAATTGCTTCCATATATGCTAATCCTTCTGCCAAATGATCGACTAGAGGAAGCAACAATTTGTCACATTTACTCATATACCTTTTCAGACTTGTATAATTTTTACTTTTTTAATGCTTTGTAGTTTTCTCTCACCAACCTTACTCTAAACTAATACCATAACTTCACAGCCCATAAATATCATTTAACATCTCTTGAACCCCCAATAAGAAAGCCCTTATGGACATTCTTTTTATCCATAGTAATATTGATTTTGTTATGAATATCTTATTAAGTGGATGTCCATCAAGATGAAGATAAGTTTTGATGTAATTTAAATTATAATAGTGATTAGAAGTAGATCTTTATTTCATTTATACTTGTTATGCCTATAAATAGAGACTTTGGAGAAGTTTTGTAAATATTCTGATTGATCAAAAAAATACACTTTCTATTTTGCTCTCCTATTTTCTTTGTTATTTACTTTCTGCCTTTTTATTTTATAACACATTATCCGCACGATTCTCTTTTATTTTATAATACGATCACTCCAAATCTACTACTTAAGTTGTTGTCGATTGCCTTCTAGAGCTATTGTAATTTCAGTCTTTGATTAAGGCCTGCACACTGTGGGTAATCATTATCCAAAGAAATTTATATAATCCTTACGTAGGTGATGATGATGATGTTAAAGATCTTAAGGTATATTTTATTATGATTTATTTATTATATCATGTTTATTATAATTGGAGACTAATCCTGACAACATAAATAGATAAATTTTGATTTGAAATCCATGCATGTTTGTGATGGTGATTATGAAATAAAGAATTTTTGGGACGTTTATAAGTTCGTCCTAGTAAATCCATTGCATTCCTCGAACTGAACGCAAAAGAAAATATAAACCAATATTATTCCAATATTTTGTAGTACAAAATTAGTCAAAAGCTCCAGAAGAGCTATATATTAATATCTTATGATGATTAATCCATTAGTTTTAAAAAAATATTTATAATGGATCTCATATTGAGATCGTAAATGAGGAAGAGATTATATTTCATATGAATCAAAAGAGGATTGAGTTATTGATTTATATTTATTACTCTTGTTATAAATTGAATTGATCGTGACTATCTTTGTGATCTTTTTTTGTCATCATCCTCGTTAAGGGGTTGAAAGCAGAATATTTGATTGTGAAAGATCTACTTAAATTGTGGAATAATTTAAAAGAAAATATGAGTAATAGAATATGGTAATTCTATCTAAAGCTCGTTATGGTTGGATGCACCTGAAGTTGCAAGTTTTTTTTTAAACTGTGAGTATAACTCTATAGTATTCAGAATAAGTTCTCAACTAAAATTACGTGGAAAAATATTACTGTGAGAACGTTGCAAGAGAGAACTTATTCAACTTTTCATGATTCAAATGTGCTCATGCAGTAGCAATATAATGAAAAAAATTTCCTTATGATTGAACAAAAGTTTTTAATCACGAAACCTAACCATTTCCTGAAAAGAATGTAATAATATGTAATAAATTCAAAAGATATAATCTTTGACGTGGATGTAGTAAGCTGGACTATAATAATAGTCATGGGGGATGGTCATAATAAATTTTCTCATCACCAGAAGTGGAAAAAATGAAGAAAGCAACAAAAGATCAAGAATTCCCAAGAACTTTTTAAGAAGAGAGACAACTTATGTATGAAAAGTCATTGGTTATGTACCTGTTGTACACTTGGAAAATAAGATCACTCTCAAAGTTTGCTATTAATAAATTTTGATTGGATCCAAAGTTTACTAGTAGAGTTTAATTTGCTTACTTCTTATCGTCAAGACTCAACGTAGAAAAAAAAAGGTACGTCTTTAAATATTAATTCGACTTGATATATGGTTTAAATATTTGAGATGGTCTTCTTTTTAAGTTTTGATTCCATGGGTTACAAATTGTTTTAAGCATCCCATTGTTAATGAAAATGAATATTAACTAATAAATTTATGTTTCTATAGTAGGTTTTATAGTTAAATAATATATTTGATTAAAACATATCTAGTATACAAATTTGTGTTAATAAACCAATGAATTTTATTGTTATTCAGATTTGATTTAGTTCAAAAAATTGTTAAAGGTAGTAGTTCATACATTTTATATTATTCCATGTGTTAATTATTTAGAGAAATAACATGAGCAATTGTAAATGAAAAGTTCTATGAGCATGAATGGTTGAATTTTGAATTAAATTTCATGCATGTTTACGATGATGGTTATGAAAAAAAATTTGCTAGTTTTTCATTATGTCATATTTTTATATTTGAGATGTGACTTTTATTGATATATTTAACTTAGGTTTGTTTGTATACATGAACTAGCCAGTTATTCTTGGTAGTTAATTGATTATGCAAAACTCTTGTTAAAAGGACTTTAAAAGTATTTTGAATTGATCTCATATCTCCTTATGACTAAAAAATAATGAGTTATTTGCTCCACTGGTTTTGTTCTATTCCCCGAGGTGAATGTAACAGTACATAATAATTACCTATTGTCATTTTTGGTAAATAGATAAGAAGATAGATGATTCAAAATGTTGCTAAATAGAATGATCAATGGTTTATACTAATTAATAATTTCTTGAATTGAATGATATGTATATAATCTTATTGGTAAGAAATATGATATATGCTTACATTACTGTCTGAATTACTTTTTGCACATTCCTTGAAGTTAATGTATGCAATAAGCATAATAAATTTTTTTATATTTGAAGATTTTGGCATATTCCCTAAAGTGAATATTGCATAAAATTGTTTGGAGATTATATTTATTTTGTTGACTTAGCGGCATTATAAACTTCACATTGATTTAAACATTTCCAGTGGTAAATGTCACAATAGTACTTATATGTGGATACAAAGTAAAAGGAATAACAATAAAATTATCAATATGTCATAATTTATATTGACATTATTAGTACAATTGAAATTCATGTTAAAGTAAATCAGAAGTTTACTGATACAAATGCATTTACTATTTGGCATGACTAGTTAGACCATCTTGAATCATATATGATGCGGAAATTAATTGAGAATTCATATGAATATTCATTAAAGAACCGAAAGTTTCTTTAATTTAAAGAATTCTCATTTGTTGCTTGTTTTCAATTAAAATTTCTTATTAGAAACTCACTAGCTAAAGTTGAGATTTAATGTCTTGCATTTCTGAAATGAATATGGGCACATTCATCCATCATGTGGATGGTTTTGATATTATATGATTTTGGTAGATTCATCTACAAAATAATCACGTATGTGTTATCAACTTACAACCTGTCATTTACAAGATTGCTTGTTTAAATAATTAATTTCAGATCATACAATTAACACAACTCATCTTGCTAATACTGATGAGTTTATATCTCAGTCTTTTATTGATTGAGTTTGAAAAAATTTTGTAAAAACTTGTTATTTATGAGTATAATGGTTTAAAAAAATTATTGATTGAACTCCTTTGATTAATATCTAAATCATTACTTATGAGAACTAAACTTCCTATTTCAACATCAGATTATGTTGATTTACGTGTTGTACACATCAAGCCAATAAGTTATAAATACTCTTCATTACAATTGATTTTTAGTCAAGAGCTAAATATTTCTCATCTTTGAATTTTTGTATGTGTGTATATGTTCCAATTGCTCCACCACAACACACAAAGATGAGCGAATCCTAAAAGAAAGTTGGGAATATATATTAATTACAAGTCTCCTTGTATTATTAGATGTTTTGAATGTTTTGGATATTCAATTATGACATGATTTGTGATTAATATTTTGATTCGATAGTTTTCTAAACATTAGAGGGAGATACAAAATAACTTGTAATGAGTTAGAGGGAAGAGTAATTTGAACCAAAAGTTCAATAAGGATAACTCATTACAAGTTCCAAATATGAAAATTCTCATACAAGAAAACAATAAATTTAGATGGCCATATAGTGAAGGTGGGTGCTCCAGAAGAGACCCAAGGCATAACTAATAAGTAAAACTATAGAAGAGATTCAAGTACCTAAAACTGAATATTAAAATAGTGAAAATAAGATATCTCGATAAGTTATGTCAATTCAAGAAAATATGGAATTGATAATAAAAGTGGTTGACAATGGTTTTGCATGCAATATTATTGTTGAAATAACGAAATAAAAGGATGATCTTGAATAAATTTATTGAGAAATATGGATATGGAATAAACTGATCAAAATAGAAAGACGAAACTTAAGTATAATTAAATTCGTAGAGTGTTTGGACCATTAGTCCAAATATCTAAAGGTATAATGAAATTTCTCATACAAGAAAACAATAAATTTAGATGATCATATAGTGAAGGTGGGTGCTCCAGAAGAGACCCAAGGCATAACTAATAAGTAAAACTATAGAAGAGATTCAAGTACCTAAAACTGAATATTAAAATAGTGAAAATAAGATATCTCGATAAGTTATGTCAATTCAAGAAAATATGGAATTGATAATAAAAGTGGTTGACAATGGTTTTGCATGCAATATTATTGTTGAAATAACGAAATAAAAGGATGATCTTGAATAAATTTATTGAGAAATATAGATATGGAATAAACTGATCAAAATAGAAAGACGGAACTTAAGTATAATTAAATTCGTGGAGTGTTTGGACCATTAGTCCAAATATCTAAAGGTATAAAGCTAGTGAGGGTACAAATGAAGTAGTTTTGTAAAAGCGGAATAAAAATATGAAGTTTTTTAGCTAAGCCCTGGCATTGATTATGAAAAGATATGATATTATTTTGTGGTGGATGCAATAACCTTTAGATATATTATTAAACTGGCAGTTTATAAAAGATTTAACTTGCGTCTAATGATTGTTGTTGCAACCTTTTATGAATCACTATATAGTGTAAATTTTATATTAAAATCCTTGAAGGATTTAGAATGCCAGAAGCATATTAAAATTATCGAGATATTGTTCATTCATATGAACTGAAATAATTTGAACATATGCGGTAAATTTGACATAGTGGATAGTAGTTGAAGGACTATAAAATGATCCAAAATACCTATTTGTGTTTTTATAAAAGAATCATGATTAAAGTTTGCTATGATTATTATTGAAACTCCTGAAGAGATCAAAATATATTTCCCCCAAATTTTCCCTCAGTCATGACTTTCAAAAGAATTGTGATATAAATGCTTAGCAAATACATTCAAATAGTCATTTGAAAAACTATTATTCAACATTGAATATGTAGAACATGAGAAAGTATGTGATGTTTTCACGAGGGGTAGTAACTACGCGTTGTGCTCTTTTTTCCTTAACCGAGGTTTTGTCCAATTGGGTTTTCCTGGTAAGGTTATTAATGAGGCAGCATATTATGTGTATTATAGATATGTATACTCTCTTTTTTTTTCACTAGGATTTTTTCCCCACAGGGTTTTTATCTTAGTAAGGTTTTAACAAGGCACATTATCTACCAATAGACATCCAAGGGGAGTGTAATGAATATCTTATTAAATGGATGTCCATCAAGATCAAGATAAGTTTTGATACACTTTAAATTCTAATAGTGATTAGAAGTAGATCTTTACTCCATTTATACTTCTTATGCCTATAAATAGAGACTTTGGAAAAGCTTTATAAATATTCCGATTGATCAATAAAATACACTCTCTCTTTTGCTTTCCTATTATCTTTGTTATTTACTTTCTGTCTTTTTTATTTTATAACATGTTTTATTTTTTGTAAAAAAATATATTGATTTATTCGTAGAATTTAAAAATATATAGAGATAAAATTAAAGTTAATTGTACTAGACATTTCTCAACTATGACCCTCATTTTCAATAAGTCTTTAAACTTCAAAACATTCTAATTACATTTCCAAACCATTGATGTTCAATGAATCAAGTCCTTTTGTTATTAAAATTATTAATTTAATCATTAAATGACATATCAAATCTTATATAGCTAACTTTAACATGAAAACTTTAAATAAATAGAATATTATTGTATAAATTTTAAAAATAAAGTGAAACTGGAAAAAGAATTGAACGATAAAACTTCTATAAAAGCTTTGAAGACCTCAAAACAAGGTTTTAAAACATTCATTTTTGCAATATTCATTTTTTTATATTAATGATTTTAATAATGTAAGGACATAATTGATATAACCACGATAGTTTGATGATATAATTGGAATAGTTTAAAATTTAGAGACCAATTAAAAATGAGGGCCATAGTTAAGGGATGTTTTGTGCAATTAACTCATAAAATTATATGATATTTTTTTAACATTAAAGGCAACAAAGTGGTAAAAGTACTATGAGACCCCTTATTAGGAGTCAAATTTCATTTTGCCCCTTTATTAAAAAAAAGGGCAAATTAGTCATTGTACGTTAGATTAAAGAGCAAATTAGTCCTTTCTAATAAAAATTTCATCTAAATCTACTGTTAAAAATTGACATTGTTGGCAGAATAACTAGACAGTTACAAGTGGCATACCAGTGTATCTCATTATGACATTTAGGGACTAATTTTTAACAGTTAAAATGAATGCAATTTTTAACAGAAGGACTAATTTACTCTTTAGCCTAATGTATAATGACTAACTTATCCATTTTTTTAGCGGAGAGGCAAAACACAATCCAACTATTCATATAAGGACCTCTATAATGCTTTTACCGCAACCAACTCATTAAACAGCCTATAAAAGCTAGTATCTTCACCTTGGTACCAAGTGTTTTTCATACCCGTTTGAATGAATATACTTTTATTATGTTGGCAATTATTACATTCATAAGAGCTATTTTTTTATAACATTTCAAATTTGGCATAAAATCAATTGTTTATATCTTATTTTTATTTTTTATATCAAATTTTCATTCATAACAACAAATTTTAGTTAAGATATTATATCAATAAAATATTTAATTTATAAATATATTTAATCATATTTTTCTAAATAAAAATAATCTTTAATAAATAAAATTACATTTTCTAACTTTATTAAAGTTGTTATCTAAATCTCATTAACTAATATTATTAGTATGCTATAGATTTTAAATTTGAAAATCTAAAAAGTTCAATTATGATCTAAATTTCAAATGTTAGTATAGGGTTTAAGAAATCGAGATCTATACAAATTGACTAAAAGATACGAAACCACTACACCAGAATAGGCTTTTAGCGGCACTTTTAGCGGCGTTTGGAACAAAAGCACCACAAAAAATCGAGCATTAGCGGCGATTTAGCCAAAGCGCCGCTAAAGGTAGAGCATCAGCAGTGATTTCCAAGAAGCGCCGCTAAAAATAGGAATTAGCGGCGTTTTATATAAAGCGCCACAAAAAACCTAAGACCAACGACGTCGTTTTTGCGATTTTTAAACCTTTAGCGGCGTTTTTATCTAAGCACCGCTAATGTAACACCCCTAACCCGTATCCGTCATCGAATTAGGGTTAAGAGGCATTACTAATCAAAACAGAACTTAGAACAGACATTCAGTATAGTTCAATAATTTTAACGGTTACATATAAATTGCTAGGTCTAATATTAAACATGTAAAATTTTAAACTTCTCTTTAAAATTACAATCCAGTTAAAGCATAAGAATATAAGTAATTTTCGTATGACTATTAATTTCATATACGATATATCAAAGTACAATTTTCCAAAACATTTATCTAGCCTGTACATGCCATAATTAAAATTTAAACAGTTTAATACCGAGACAATAGATAGAGTGATAATCTTGTTGACGATCTTGTTGACGATCCCCGAGCTTGAAGCTTGATCTTTAAGTATATAAAACAGAAAGACATAAACAAACAAAGTAAGCTTTTATAGCTTAGTAAGTCTATTGCATAATGAAATATATATATAGAAATAATATAACTTTTTAATTTAATTTACTGAGATTGCAATTAACACATATAATTAATATTTATACATTTACTGTACTCAGACCATTTTATTTATAGTCAAATATATGTACCTGTCGAAATGCGTTCAATTGAATATATATATTTATACCAAACAACATTACAACCAAATGAATATAACCGAGCATATATGTATGTTATACACATATCATATCCAACTGTGTATGTATACTCATAATAAACTTATAACCAAATACAAATCTAATACATGTGACCAAATGCATTCATCTTCATCAAATAATTATAAATAGAGGTGTATACATTTCAAATGCATATGTAGATACTTATCAAATACATATATCGAATATTTATATGTATACATTTATTGACTGCATAAATCGAAAGCATATATGTATGTTTTTACTAATGCATAGACCGAATATGTACATATTCATTAAACACACTTAGCCGAAGGTATATATGCTCATCAATTAAAGATAACCAAAATCATATAACTGTACACTTAATCACATTCTTTAAACAGATTCACTGGCACTTAGCCTGCTAGACTTAAAGCCTGATTCAGTACACTGGCATTTAGCCTGCTAGACATATAGTCTGAAATGTTTCACCGGCATTAAGCCTGCTAGACGTAAAGTCTGATATTGTTTCACCGGCATTAAGTCTGCTAGACGTAAAGTCTGAAATTATTTCACCGGCATTAAGCCTGCTAGACGTAAAGTCTGATATTGTTTCACAGGCATTAAGCCTAATAGGCACTGAGCCTAAAATCTCAATTCACAGAAGTTATATCTCATATTTGTATATATTATCCACATAAAAATTCAACTCAATAATTTATAAACTATATCTTTAATCCACATAGGTATATAAAGTTCAGACATCAAATTCAGCTCAATAACTTAATTATACATCTATATATATATAACTTAATACATTAAAGCCTACTACCTAATATCATGCATTCGAACACCTTATGATATTCCAAACTAATAATTTCATATCTTCAATTCCATTCAAGAATTTTTACATGAATATACATACATAATCGAACCTCCCTTATACATATATAAATTCCATACTTAAACTCATTACAGAACATATATATATGCATATTTGCATAATTGAACCTCATATAAACTTGTATAAATGGCATACCTGAATTCAATACAAGGACATATACATGTATATTTGCATATTATAGATCCAATACAAAGTTTTATACCAATGTAAACCTATGTTTATTTCTGAATCTTAAGTACACACACACACACAGATATATATATACTTTTTATTAAACCAATACTTTATACTTGTATATACATGTATATTCAAAACTTGTACATATAAAAATATAAAACTTTTATACTCCAACTAAATTTGATAACATTTATAATTGTATATCCTTATATACCTTCATACTTTAACTAAATTCAAATGACCATATAAGTATATAACTATGATTCGAACATGTAACAATAATGCATATAATTCACTCATGCTTTTAATTATTTCAACCAACATATTTTAAATTATAATTCATCAAAATACATCACATATACATACCTATATACTGATTTTTATGACATTAAATAGCTAATAGACTTACCTCAGACAGTGTAAAATCGAAACCGGACGATTAGTCGACGACTTTAATTTTTCCTCGATCTAACTCCGATTTCTTTCGTTCTTGATCTTTAATTAAGCAAGGATATGGCCGAACTTTAGAAAGCCATAGTTGAGCTTATTTTTGCTTAACATTTGGCTTGGAGAAGATGATAAAATCATCTTTTCTTAAGTTATTTTAACTAATATATATTTTAATTACTTAATGACTACTTTAACCTTAGTTTAATTAATTATCAAACATATAACTTAAGGGTAATTTAGACCATTGCAGCCCACTAACTATTAACTGGCCTAATTTCCATTTATAAACCTTATTTTTAAAAGACAACAACAATTGGGTGCTTTTAAATTTAACCCTTAAATTTTTATTTTACGCGATTAAGCCCTTTTTATCAAATTGTGCACTCAAACGATCAAATTTTTATACAAAATTTTTATACAAAATTTTTACACATAGTAATTCACATACTGCAAATATCAAAATTAATTTTAAAATATTTTTTTGATTTGGATTTGTGGTCCCGAAACCACTTTGTCTGATTAGGGTCAAGATCGGGTTGTTACAACTCTTCCCCCCTTAGGGATTTTCGTCCCCGAAAATCTTATCGGTGAATATGTTTGGATAACGTTCTTTCATTGCATCCTCTAGTTCCCACGTTTCTTTTTCAAATCTGTGTTTTTTTTCCACAGTACTTTAACTAACGAAATTCTCTTGTTTCGTAACTCTTTAACTTCACGAGCCAAAATACTAATCGGTTCTTCTTCGTATGACATATCAGATTTAATCTCAACCTCTGCCGGATTAATTACATGTGAAGGATCATATCGGTATCTACGAAGCATTAAAACATGGAATACATTGTGAATCTTTTCTAGCTCAGGTGACAATAACAATCTATAAGCAACTGGCCTGATACGCTCAATAATCTCATAAGGTCCAATGAATCTCGGACTCAATTTACCTTTACGATTGAATCTGAGTATTTTCTTCCACGGCGAGACTTTCAAAAACACTTTGTCCCCAATTTGAAACTCTATATCCTTTCTTCTCAAATCTGCATATGATTTCTGATGATCTAATACTGCCTTAAAACTATCCCGAATCACTCTCACTTTATGCTCAGTTTCTTTAATCAAATCAACCCCGTGTATCTTATTCTCGCTAAGCTCAGTCCAATACAATGGTGTACGACATTTACGACTGTATAAAGCCTCATAGGGTATCATTTTGATGCTAGACTGAAAGCTATTATTATATGCAAATTCAATCAAAGACAAATATCGTTCTCATGTACCTTCAAACTCAAGAATGCAACATCTTAACATATCTTTGAGTATCTAAATGATTCGTTCGGACTAACCATTTGTTTGGGGGTGAAAAACTGTGCTAAAGTGTAGTTTTGTTCTCAAAGCATCTTGCAGTTTCTTCCAAAACCGCGATGTAAATCTCGGGTCTCTATCCAAAACTATAGAAATAGGTACATCATGCAACCTCACAATCTGTGAAACATATATCTCAGCTAACTTATCAAATAAATAATCTGTGTAAACCAGAAGAAAATGTGCCGATTTACTCAATCTATCCACTACAACCCAAATAGCATCTTTCTTGCCCGGTGTCAATGGTAAACCAGATTCAAAATCTATCATGACTCTGTTCCATTTCCATTTAGGTATCATGATCGGCTGAAGCAACCCTGAAGGTACCTGATGTTTAGCTTTTACTTGCTGACATATTAAACACTTCGAAACAAAGTCAGAAATGTCTCATTTCATACTGTGCCACCAATAGTGTTGTTTTAGATCATTTTACATTTTTCGTGCTACATGGATGAATAAATAATCGACTACTGTGAGCTTCATTCAAAATCATCAGATTTAACTCTGATTTTTTTTTTGAAACACATAATCGGTTTTTGAACCTCAAGCAATCCTCAGCATCAACTAAAAACTCAGAATTAACATCCAAATCACACTGAGCCTGTTTTACAATTAAACCTTCATTGGCTTTCTGAGCCTCACAAATCTGTTGCACAAATAACGATTTTGCTTTCAACTCAGCTATTATCATACCATCATCAGACATAGCTATATGTACATTCATTTCACGCAAAGCAAATAGTGATTTCTGACTTAAAGCATCAACGACAACATTTGCTTTTCCTAGATGATAATCAATCACAAGGTCATAATCCTTAAGCAACTCTAACCATCGACGCTGTCACAAATTTAGGTCTTTTGTGTTATGAAATATTTCAAACTCTTATGATCAGAGTAAATATGACATTTCTCGGAGGTTTCCAATCAAGTATAGCTGAAACTTTACTCGAATCAACCCTAATACCAGATGCTGATACAACATGACCCAAGAAACTTACTTTATGTAACCAGAACTCACATTTACTAAACTTTGCATACAACTGTTTATCTCATAGAGTCTGTAACACAAGTCTCAAATGTTTGGCATGCTTGGTATCATCACGGGAGTAGATTAAAATATCATCTATGAACACTACCACAAACCGATCCAGATACTGTCTGAAGATCTAATTCATCAAATCCATGAAAATTATGGGTGCATTAGTAAGTCTAAAAGGCATGACCAGAAATTCATAATGTCCATATCTTGTTCTGAAAGTAGTCTTTGGCACATTAGAGTCTTTAACTCGCAACTGATAATAGCCTGACCTCAAATCTATCTTAGAAAACACAGTGGCCTCTTTCAATTGATCGAACAAATCATCAATCCGTGGCAATGGATACTTATTCTTTATGGTTACATTATTTAGTTTCTTGTAGTCAATACACATTCTCATTGTCCCATATTTCTTTTTCACAAACAAGACTGGTGTTCCCCAAAGAGAGAAACTCGGTATCGCAAAACCTTTATTTGTCAACTCTTGTAACTAAGCTTTCAATTCTTTTAATTCTGTAGATGCCATTATATACAGAGCTATAGATATCAAAGTCGTCCCTGGTACTAACTCAATCCCAAACTCTACCTCTCTAATCGGCAACAACTCTGGCAACTCTTGAGGAAACACATCCGGATATTCACACATAACTGGTACTGATTCAATCTTCTTGTCAGTCATTTTACTATCAATCACATATGTAATGCAAGCGTGGTAGTCCTTTCTCACATACTTTTGAGCTAACATCAAAGATATCACAACTGATAAACTATTAAAATCATTAAATTCAACCCGAATAATCTTATCATTCTAACATCTCAAATCAATAGTCTTCCTTTTACAATTTACCACAGCATCGTGTAAAGTTAACTACTTCATATCCAGAATAATATCAAACTCGTCGAATGGAAACAACATCAAATCAGCCCAAAAACATGAATCTCAAATCATCAACGGACAATTTTACACACTTTGTCAACCAAAACACACCGGCCCAGGGGTTTGATACTTTAATGACAAACTCAGTAGACTCAACAGGCAGAGTCTTACTGGATACTAAAGTCTCACACACATATGAATGAGTCGAACCAGGATCAATCAATGCAATAACATTAGTATCATAAAGAGTGAAAGTATCAGTAATGACATCTGGGGAAGAAGCCTCCTCACGAGCGTGGATGACATATGCTCTTACAGGTGCACGAGCCTCAGATCGAACTGTCGTGTCTTTTGTCCCTCTCTGGCTACCACTTACATTACCTGTATGCCTGAGTGGTCTCCCTCGTACTGACACATTACTCGGTTTGGTACTCTAAATAGTGTTTTGCTCAGCTATCATCGGACACCTCCGAATAAAATGATCCTTGGATCCAAACTTAAAACAAGACCGATCATGTAATCTGCAATCTCCAGGATGTCATTTACCACAATGTTTGTACTCTGATCTATCTTGTCGAACATTACCAATACTAGCAACTGAAGTAGCTCGTGAACTCACATGAGGCCGATCTCGATCCCGTCTAGAAAATCCTGTAGTAGCTTTAGATCGGCTGTGATCTTCTCTGAATTTCTTTGAAGTCAACTTAAATGATTTACTGAATGTTCTTTTACGAGAATCTTTAGCTTCAAAGTCAGCATTTCTCTTCTCTTTCCCGAGTTCTTCAGCTTTGCAAGCTCATTCAACAAGTACCACAAACTATTTTATCTCAAGTATATCAACTAACAATTTAATATCTTCATTCAACCCATCTTCAAATCTCTTACACATAACAGCTTCAGTCGCCACACTTTCGGGCATATCTGCTAAGTCGCACAAATTTCTGCTCATATTCAGTAACATTCATACGACCCTGTTTAAGTTCAAGAAATTCTTTACGTTTCTAATCAATGAATCTCTGACTGATATATTTCTGATGGAACTCCGCCTGAAAGAATTCCCAGGTGACACGCTCTTTCAGTACAACAGATACTGGAGTATTCCACCAATGGTAGGCAGAGTCACGTAACAAGGATATGGCACATTTCAACCATTCTTCGGGTGTACATGATAGTTCTTCAAATACAAGTATAGTGTTATCAAGTCAAAATTCAGCCCGCTCAGCATCATCATTAACTGTGGCCCTACACTCTTCAGCCTCGTATTTTCTAATTTTATCAATAAAGAGCCGGATTGGTTCGAATATATTGTGTAAACCAATCATTCATCATTTGGTAGAAGGCTTACTTTGCCTCTCCCTCTTGGCTACTCGAGGTAGGCCAGGAGTCAATTGGCACTGCCCCTTGCACGGGAGCAAGCGCTATACTTTCAACATCGTCAGCTACAGCTCGATCGGGATCCATTACGATACAAAAACATATCTTAAGATGTCAGAAGTCATCACACTATCAAAATATAAAATATGACATGTACAGCTAGACTCAGACGCGCTACGCTAATCCTAGAACCGACTAAACCGTAGCTCTGATACCAAACAAATGTAACACCCCTAACCCATATCCGTCATCGAATTAGGGTTAAGAGGCATTACTAATCAAAATAGAACTTAGAACAAACATTCAGTATAGTTCAATAATTTTAACGGTTACATATAAATTGCTAGGTCTAATATTAAACATGTAAAATTTTAAACTTCTCTTTAAAATTACAATCCAGTTAAAGCATAAGAATATAAGTAATTTTCGTATGACTATTAATTTCATATACGATATATCAAAGTACGATTTTCCAAAACATTTATCTAGCCTGTACATGCCATAATTAAAATTTAAACAGTTTAATACCGAGACAGTAGATAGAGTGATGATCTTGTTGACGATCCCCGAGCTTGAAGCTTGATCTTTAAGTATATAAAACAGAAAGACATAAACAAACAAAGTAAGCTTTTATAGCTTAGTAAGTCTATTGCATAATGAAATATATATATAGAAATAATATAACTTTTTAATTTAATTTACTGAGATTGCAATTAACACATATAATTAATATTTATACATTTACTGTACTCAGACCATTTTATTTATAGTCAAATATATGTACCTGTCGAAATGCGTTCAATTGAATATATATATTTATACCAAACAACATTACAACCAAATGAATATAACCGAGCATATATGTATGTTATACACATATCATATCCAACTGTGTATGTATACTCATAATAAACTTATAACCAAATACAAATCTAATACATGTGACCAAATGCATTCATCTTCATCAAATAATTATAAATAGAGGTGTATACATTTCAAATGCATATGTAGATACTTATCAAATACATATACCGAATATTTATACGTATACATTTATCGACTGCATAAATCGAAAGCATGTATGTATATTTTTACTAATGCATAGACCGAATATGTACATATTCATTAAACACACTTAGCCGAAGGTATATATGCTCATCAATTAAAGATAACCAAAATCATATAACTGTACACTTAATCACATTCTTTAAACAGATTCACTGGCACTTAGCCTGCTAGACTTAAAGCCTGATTCAATACACTGGCATTTAGCCTGCTAGACATATAGTCTGAAATGTTTCACCGGCATTAAGCCTGCTAGACGTAAAGTCTGATATTGTTTCACCGGCATTAATTCTGCTAGACGTAAAGTCTGAAATTATTTCACCGGCATTAAGCCTGCTAGACGTAAAGTCTGATATTGTTTCACCGGCATTAAGCCTAATAGGCACTGAGCCTAAAATCTCAATTCACAGAAGTTATATCTCATATTTGTATATATTATCCACATAAAAATTCAACTCAATAATTTATAAACTATATCTTTAATCCACATAGGTATATAAAGTTCAGACATCAAATTCAGCTCAATAACTTAATTATACATCTATATATATATATATAACTTAATACATTAAAGCCTACTACCTAATATCATGCATTCGAACACCTTATGATATTCCAAACTAATAATTTCATATCTTCAATTCCATTCAAGAATTTTTACATGAATATACATACATAATCGAACCTCCCTTATACATATATAAATTCCATACTTAAACTCATTACAGAACATATATATATGCATATTTGCATAATTGAACCTCATATAAACTTGTATAAATGGCATACCTGTATTCAATACAAGGACATATACATGTATATTTGCATATTATAAATCCAATACAAAGTTTTATACCAATATAAACCTATGTTTATTTCCGAATCTTAAGTACACACACACACACACACACACATATATATATACTTTTTATTAAACCAATACTTTATACTTGTATATACATGTATAAATTCAAAACTTGTACATATAAAAATATAACTTTTATACTCCAACTAAATTTGATAACATTTATAATTGTATATCCTTATATACCTTCATACTTTAACTAAATTCAAATGACCATATAAGTATATAACTATGATTCGAACATGTAACAATAATGCATATAATTCACTCATGCTTTTAATTATTTCAACCAACATATTTTAAATTATAATTCATCAAAATACATCACATATACATACCTATATACTGATTTTTATGACATTAAATAGCTAATAGACTTACCTCGGACAGTGTAAAATCGAAACCGGACGATTAGTCGACGACTTTAACTTTTCCTCGATCTAACTCTGATTTCTTTCGTTCTTGATCTTTAATTAAGCAAGGATATGGCCGAACTTTAGAAAGCCATAGTTGAGCTTCTTTTTGCTTAACATTCGGCTTGGAGAAGATGATAAATCATCTTTTCTTAAGTTATTTTAACTAATATATATTTTAATTACTTAATGACTACTTTAACCTTAGTTTAATTAATTATAAAACATATAACTTAAGGGTAATTTAGACCATTGCAGCTCACTAACTATTAAATGGCCTAATTTCCATTTATAACCTTATTTTTAAAATACAACAACAATTGGGTGCTTTTAAATTTAACCCTTAAATTTTTATTTTACGCGATTAAGCCCTTTTTATCAAATTGTGCACTCAAACGATCAAATTTTTATACAAAATTTTTACACATAGTAATTCACATACTGCAAATATCAAAATTAAATTTAAAATATTTTTTTGATTTGGATTTGTGGTCCCGAAACCACTTTGTCTGATTAGGGTCAAGATCGGGTTGTTACAGCTAATGCTCGGATATTTAGCGGCGTTTTTATCTGAGCGTCGCTAATTCTCTGGCCTTTAGCGGCATTTTTATCTAAGCGCCGCTAATGCTCGGATCTTTAGCGGCGTTTTTATCTGAGCGCCACTAATACTCTGGCCTTTAGCGGCATTTTTGCCGAAGCGCCGCTAATAGTAACAAAAATCTTATAAGTTGAAATAATTAATATTTTGTTCTATTTATTATATAGTGGTACAATTTACATTTAAATTATAATTAACAAATAATATTGATTAATACAAAAAGTTTTTATTAAAGAGAAGTCATATATATATATATATAACAGCTAACTATTTATTACTATTTTTCAATCACAGTTGATTTAAACTACTGTACAAGAGAAAATATATTAAATTATGAATAAAATAAAATATAATAAAACTTAAATTTTTGTATTGTAAAGAATAAATTAAAAATAGAATTAACTTTTATAAGAGTAATAAATTTTGGTAGTACTGTTCGACTAAATAAATCAAAGGAATTAATATAAAACACCAATTTATACAAAATATATTTTAACAATTAATTATTGTTTAATCGATTTTGACTATATTTTATGATTATATATATTAAAGATTTAGGGAATTTTTTTTACGGACGGTATTTTAAGGAGTACGGGGTATAGATTTAAGGTTTGGGATTTAAGGTTAATTTAGGGGTTAGAGGTTTAGGGGTTTGAGATTTAGGGTTTCAACGGCCATGTTAGCTAGGGTTTAATTTAGATTAATATTATTTTTTGATTATTTTTTATGGTAAATATATATGTTCTTATATATTTGTAAAATAGATCCAGAATAAATTTAATATATTGAATATTATAATAGGTAGATCATGATCACTTTATGCATGTCGATTGATTGGCTAATTTATAATTTGAGACTTGTTAAATGATACAATTAATTATCTTGTATATTTAAAAACATTTAACCCTATCGTCGGTGATTTTTTTTATATATATGGCTATAGCAATACCAGATGCAAAAATATCGATACTTAAGTTCAAAAATGATAAAAACTTATATTTAGATCCATACGAAAATTTTTGTCATAAAGATAATATTGCTAGCATATTTCAACTTTGTACAACATTTTTAACTATATATAACTTGTTGTTTAATAGATTTTCACTATATTTTGTGATTATTAAAGAATATTAATTTAGGGAATTTTTTGGGTTTGGTCGGGGGGGTTAGACGGTCATGATAGGGTTTCTTAAGAGGTTAATATTAGATTGATTAATTTTTACAGTAAATATATATATGTTCTTATATATTTGTAAAATAAATCCAGATCAATAAATTTAATATATTGAAGTTTAGTATAGTTTATATTATAATTAATAGATATATATATATGATAGGTGTGGTACTTAGATGATCATTTTATGGATGCATGTTAATTTATAATTTGAAGATTGTTAAATGATACAATTAACTAATAATAGTTGTATATTTAAAAACATTTAACCCAAATTAATGGCCATTTGATATTTTTGATATATATGGATATATATATAGTTATTAATTATTTAATTTATATATATAGGACCAAAATAATCTTGGTATAAATAAATAAACAAATAAATAAGTAGGTAATTATGTATTTGTTAAATAAATAGGTAGTTAATTATTTAAATATAAGACATAAAAAAAAGAGAAATTTAGCGGCATTTCTATATAAAAACGCCGCAAAAGGTAGCCTTTACCGGCGTTTTAGTCAAAAACGCCACAAATATTGCAATATACGATGTCGTTACGTGTTAGGGAATCAATTTCTATTGTGGCGTTTTATAGGGAAGCGTCGCTAATATTCTTGAAACTCTGTCAGAATGGCGTCGTTTCAGTTGAATGATGTACTCTATTAGGGTTTGGGATATAAGGTTTAGGGGTTAGGGATTAGGGATTTAGGGGTTAGGTGTTTGGGATATAAGGTTTAGGGGTTAGGGATTAGGGATTTAGGGGTTAGGTGTTAGGGATTTAGGGGTTAAGGGTTAGGGGTTAGGGGTTAGGAATTTAGGGGCTAAGAGATTTAGGGGTTAGGGATTTAAGGTTTAGGGTGTCAAGGGTACTCAAGTTAGGGATCATGGTTGCTTAGATTAATTAGTTTTATTAATTTATATATTAAATATGTTCTTATATGTTTGTAAAATATATAATAATAAATTTAATATTAAGTAGTGACCGTCCGATTTTGTTTCTCCAAATTTTTGTCACTGCTCTACAAAATCTGGTTCAGCCTTCTAATTTATAGTAGAAAGGATCGTTCTAAAATTATTTATTGATGAACAACGGGATTTCGAGGGTTGGAAGCTAGCAGATGCCCCCTTTTGGTATTTTGGCAATGTTCCTAGGGCACCGATAGCACATGTCAAGAATCCTACAATTGGTGGAGGTTCAGTGATCATTTAAGATATATTTCAAAGATGTATATATAGTTTATATATTATTAAATTAATTAGAGATATAATATATAGAGAGAGAGAGAGAGATCACTTTATATATGCAAGTATACGGCCGAATGGTTAAATTAGGGTTTTGGTTTATTTTAGACTTGTTAAATGATATATTTAATTACTAAAATTGATATTTAAAATATTTAACATTAACAATTCGATATTTTTTATATGGATATATATAAGTAATTACTTATTCAATTTGGATATGATCAAAATATATGAAAAAATAAAAAAATATAAAAATGAAATAAAAAAACTAAAATTTATAATTTTATCAAATAGTTTTAAACATTACTTAAAATTTTAATAATTAATTAATTAAAATTCTAATGAAACATAGAAGAAAGAAAGAAAAAAATAAAAAGATGTGAGATTTAGCGGCGTTTTGAGCAAAAACGCCGCAAAAAGTTATTAATAATTTGGTAAAAACGGTGTAGTTTTTGGCTGGGAATTCAACGGCATTCGCGGCGCAAGGGCAAAAACGCCACTAAAGTTGGGAATTAGCGGTGCTAGGAAGAAAATGCCGCAAAGTTGCTCTGTAGTTTAATCAAAACGTTGTCATTTTCTATGGCATATTAACGGCATTAGCGGTGTTTTATTTGTAAACGCCGCAATTTGTAATTATATATTGTGTTTTTTAAATACGAATTAAAAAAAACAATGTTTTAAAATTTCTAAAAAATGGTGCCATTTCAGTAGAAGAATTTAATTTTTTTAAAAAAGCCAGAAAAATGGGCATTAGCGGCGTTTTATTCGTAAACGCCGCAAAAAATTATGAATAGTTTGGGCAAAACGATGTAGTTTTTGTTCGGGAATTTACTGGCTTTTGCGGCGCAATTGTAAAAGCTCCAGTAAAGGTATGTTTTAGCGGTGCTATGCGAAAACGCCGCAAATTTGCTTTCCAGTTTTAAAAAAACACTGTCGTTTATCTACCACATTAACGGCATTAGTGGCGCTATATTACAAACGTCGCAATTGTTCATTCTGTATTTCATCCCAATACTTAGCCGAAAAACTTATTTTCTCCCCAAAAAGGCCCCCCCAACTTTTCCCCAGAAATCGTGAAAAAATACAAAGAAAAAAAAAGGGAGAGGAGAACTCAGAAATCATCACAAACGAAGCAAAGGTTTAGTCAATCTTCACAGGATATTATCAAAGCTGCGGAATTTGTTGTTAAAAGGTAAGCGTTTTTTCTTTCGAAACACTGTATCTTAATTTAGGGTTTTGGTTCAGTATAATTTTGGAATTTGGGGTTTAGATACCAAGTTCAATCACCAAGCTTGAACCAGTTTGTTTGGGAATTTGGGGAATTTGGGGATTTCTGCATGTCTGGGGTTTGGGAAGAAGTATCGATCTTCTGTGTTTGTTTTCTATTTATTAGAGAAGTCCAACGAGTCTTAGCTTCTTTCTTCATCGTATTTTCTCTCGTCGTCGCTACCTCTTCCATTATTAGATCTTCGAAACGTGTTTCTCCCTTCATTTTGTTTATTTCGCTTTTCTTTTTCTTTAAATTTTTAGTTATGTTCTTATGAGCAAAGGATTGCTGTGCTTTATGTTTTATTGGTATTTTATTTATTTTATGATTTATTAAGCCCAGCTTTTTTAGGATTTGATTATAAATGTGAGTTATTTGGTTAGGATTTTGTTAGAAAGGAAAAAATAAACACCGGTTTTAATCTATGCTTCTTGGATTCCAGTGTAAGGATCGAATGCTTGAGTATTTTTATATTTTTAAAGTTTTATGTATTTGAAAAATGTTTAGATATTCATATTTTCATACTCATACTCCCTTATTGATCAGCTCGTATTTAGGTAAGTTTGCGCCCTCCAAGAGTTCAAAGTGTATAACTTGATGAATTGTAGTACATTTGTTAAAGCCTTTTAATATTTATTTTACTTGGATTTTGGGTGATCCACGATTGTGGAGATAATGGAATGTGTATGCCTTTTTTTAAAAAAATCATATATTTGAAGAATATTATCTTGTATTAATTCTTGGGATTTGTTTTCTAGTCTGTTTTGCGAGATTTTCTGAATGAATATGCAAATAGTTGTTCTATTTTCTACCTTGTTTTGCGATAGCAACATATATTATTTAATAATAGATTTTTTTTCATATTTAGTTAAATGTAACTAATTATATCTTGTTGGTTATAAGACTCAATGCTGCAATTTACCGAAATTCTGACTGTAGACAGGCTGTAGACAGCAGCTTAGCTACTGTCAACTGTTCATAATTTGTAAAAGAATGGTTGGTTAGATCCTAAATTGAGGCTACTGTCAAATGTTCTTTGATGTGAATTTGATATTAGATATTTCATCTGAATCAAAGTTGTTAAATATTTGATATTAATATTTGGTATTAATAATGAAGTGAATTTGATATGGAAATATTTCATACGGTAATTCTGAAGAAATATAGAGTCCTATTCTGCATTGGTCTTTATGTATTGTTCTGATTGTTGTGATAATTAAAATTCAAATTTAGATTTGAATCTTAATTTAGTTAAATATTCTTTTGTTTCCTTTTGTTATTTTTTTTTCTGTTTTGTTGGTACTAATTTACTTGTGTGTGTGTGTGTGTTTTTTTTTTTTGCAGAAGTTTGCTTTGAAGTTGAGGAAATTTGAGGTATTTATTTCTATGTTCCCTAGATAGTTTTCTTAAAAAAAAACACCTCCAAATGTTTAAATTTCGGATTTGGTTATATTTTAGCTTTATCGTTTAATTATTTTTTTTAGTTTTAAAACGGAGTTTTAATTAAGATTTTTGGTTTTAAAGCTGTGGGTATCGGTTTTAATTATCATCTTTGCTTTATATGTTGCTAGCTCAATTTGCGTGTAACTTTGCAGCTTATTACATAATTGCGAGGTTTAAATTATGCTTGTTATTTTTGTACGTATCATTTACCCAAGCAAAAAAATTTACACAAATTATTAAAATTCAAATTATGATTCTTAAATCACTTTTTATATTTGAGTAATTGAATAAATTATGGGCGATTAGTTTATTCGGTTTAATGTGAATAAATTATCGATTTTCGATTTTATGTCAATGAATAAATTATCAACGTTAGATGTGATTAATTGATTGAATGTTAATGTTTAATAATCTATGATTATTTAATAAATTGATCGATTAATTGATTGACTGTTAGTGAATTGTCAATGAATGTCAATGAATTATTAATATATATATTTTTAAAATTTATAACTTACATTACTTAAATATATTAATTAAATACATTACTTACTAGAATTTACTTAAATATATTACTTAAATACATGACTTACTAAAATTAAAGTATATATTACATTACTTACATTACTTACTAAAATATATTACATTACTTAAATATATTACTTACAAAAATTTATAACTTACATTACTTAAATATATTACATTACTTAAAATTTATATATATATATATATATATATATATATTTATTTAAAATTTATATATATGGTATGGATATATAACTATATTTCAATTTTATTGTCAATAAATTTTATAATTTTAAAAATAATTGTAAATGTTATTTTTAAATATTAAAACCTATATTTTTAATATATCACCCCATATATGGTATGGATATATAACCTATATTTCAATTTTATTGTCAATAAATTTTATAATTTTAAAAATAATTCTAAATGTTATTTTTAAATATTAAAACCTATATTTTTAATATATCACCCCATATATGGTATGGATATATATCCTACATTTCAATTTTATTAGTAATGAATTTTATAATTTTAAAAATAATTATAAATAAGATACATAAAAGTGAAATACTTACATAATATAAACTTATATATAAACTTGCATAACTTACATAATAACATAATAACTTACATAATACGTAGCCTACATAACTTACATAATACACAACTTACATAACTTAAATAACTTACATAATACATAACTTTGATAACTAACATTATACACAACTTACATAATACACTACTTACTTAACATACATAGCCTACATAACTTACATAATACACAACTTACATAACTTAAATAACTTACATAATACATAACTTTGATAACTAACATTATACACAACTTACATAATACATTACTTACATAACTTACATAATAATAACTTACATAATACACAACTTACATAGCTTACATAATACATAACTTACCCATGCAATTCATTGTCAACGTCAGACTTCAAGAATTAAGATATGGACCGATCTTGGATGAATTTGTCAAGGGTAAGCAACGGTTATCGAAATGGAGTTGAGACTTTTCTAAATTTTGCATTTCAATATGCAAGCCAAGAGAACATGATTCTTTGCCCGTGCAAGAAGTGTGTCAACATAAACTGGCATTATCGTGAGGTTGTATACGAGCATCTAATTGTTGATGGGTTTGTTCGGGGTTATAAGCAATGGTTTTTTCATGGAGAATGCCCGCCTAGTACTTCCTCTTCAAGGATGGATGTATCTTATCCTGGTACTGCTAATTACCATCAGTCTGAAAGAGGGGATGACATGGAAGGTATGTTGCGGGATGCATTTAATATGCACAATCATGGTGTGCAGTCGTTCCCAGCGGATTTTGTGGCATCTAATGATTGTATTATTGGTGGAACTGCATTTACCGAACCGGGCAGTAGTGTACCTCATGAAGAGCCGAATGGAGAAGCGGTGAAGTTCTACGTGCTACTTAATGACATGAGCGAAGAACTGTATGAGGGATCAAAATTTTCAAAAATGTCATTCTGTGTTCATCTTTTTCAGTTAAAATGTTTGGGAGGGTGGACCGGAAACTCGTTGACAATGCTGTTAGAGTTTTTGAGAGAAATGTTTCCGTTTGCAAAAATCCCTCAGTCATGCAAAGATATGAAGAAAATGATAAAAGATTTAGGCCTTGGGTACAACAAAATCCATGGTTTCCCAAATGACTGCATGTTGTATTAGGGCGATCGAAAAAACCAACAGTGCTGTCATGTATGCGGCCAATCCCGTTGGATTAGTAGAAACACAGAAGATGGGAACGACGATGAAAATGATGCACAGTGGAGAAAGAAGCCAGTCAAGATTTTGCGGTATTTTCCCCTAATACTAAGGCTTCAAAGGCTTTTCATGTCGTCGAAGACAGCGGAGTCAATGACGTGGCACCATGATGGACGAACCGATGATGGATTACTAAGGCATCCGTCAGATTCTTTAGCTTGGAAATCATTTGACAATAAATTTCCAGGCTTTGTAAACGATCCTAGGAGTGTGAGGCTTGGGCTAGCATCTGATGGATTTAATCCTTTCAAGATCATGAGCACTGCGTACAATACTTGGCCAATAGTGCTTGTTCCTTACAATCTGCCTTCGTGGATTTGCATGAAGCAATCTTCCCTTATCTTATCTATGATTATCCCTGGAGAGAAAGGGCCCGGGAATGATATCGACATTTATTTACAGCCACTTATTGAAGAGTTAAAACAATTATGGGCTGGTGTCGAGACATACGATGTGCTGAGAAAGGAGAACTTTAATTTACGTGCAGCTTTGATGTGGACCATTAATTACTTTCCCGCTAATGTCAATTTATCCGGTTGGAGTACCAATGGTCGTTATGCGTGTCCTTGTTGTACTGCACAAACATGTTCGCAATGGTTGTACAATGGGAAGAAGTTTTCTTACATGGGGCATCGTCAGTGGTTACCAGAAAATCATAGATTTAGATTTCAGAGTTCCGTATTTGACGATACTGAAGAGTTTAGAGAAGCTCCTTCGCAGACCAGTGGCTCTGAAATCTTGTTCATGTTGGAAGATATGAATTTCATTTATGGGAAGATGAACCAACCACCAAGCACACAAAGAAATAGAAGATCAAATGATGAAGCTGATGATGACTCTAATGAAGAGGATAATCCTAATGAGGCGGACTTGTGGAAAAAAAGAAGTATTTTTTTTTAGTTTCTTATTGGGAGCATCACCTTTTACGACACAATCTTGATGTTATGCACATTGAGAAAAATGTCTGCGAGAACATTGTGGCTACAATTTTGAATGTTGACGGAAAATCAAAAGACAATCTTTAGAGTCGACTTGATTTAGTCCAAATGGGAATTCGGCCTGATCTTCATCCCAATCCACTTTCGAATGGGAAATATCGGTTGCCACCTTCTATTTTCTCAATGTCCAAGACGGAGAAAGAACTGTTTTGCATGGTTTTGAAGGATATAAAGGTTCCAGATGCGTATGCATCAAATATATCTCGATGTGTTAGTGTTAAAGATCGAAGATTATATTCACTAAAATCACATGACTATCACATCTTGATGCAAGATTTACCGCCAGTTGCTCTACGATCTTGTATGTCCAAGAAGGTGACGTCTTGTATAATTGAACTATCCAATATAATGAAAGTCATTTGTGGCAAAGTTTTGGATGTTCAAGAACTTCAGAAGGTACAGGATCGAGCCGCTTTGACTTTATGCAACATGGAGAAAATCTTCCCACCTTCCTTCTTCACCATTATGGTTCACTTGATAATCCATCTCTCGCACGAAGCAATTCTTAGCGGACCCGTTTTCTATCGATGGATGTATCCCATAGAAATGTGTTAATTAAAATTTTTAAAATTTTCCTTTATTCACCTCTATGCCTTTAGTTACAACTTTTGATAATTTTGTATATTGTGTTTAGGTTCCTATCCAAATTAAAGTCTTACTGCCGCAACAAGCGATATCCAGAAGGATCGATTGCTGAAGGCTACTTGGCAGAAGAATGTATGACCTTCTGCTCAAGATATTTGGAAGATGTTGAAACAAGGTTGAACAGACCAAATAGGAATGCTGGACTCGCGGACCATAACTTAGCCGATACTTATTTGTTCCAAAGTTTTGGAGAACCAATCGGCAAAGTTGAAATTGCAGAATTAGATCATTTATCATGGGTACAAGCACATCAATATGTTCTGTTTCACCACGAATCATTGGAACCTTTACGGAAGTAAGTTCTACAAATTTGATAAATATTTATCAAACTAATAATTGTTTATCTTCTAACAAAGTGAACATTTTTTTAACACAGTGAGTACAAACAAATATTGAGATCTCGTTCGCGCTCCCGAAGAACACAACATCGAGATATCAATAAGTTGTTTACAGAATCTTTTTATGAATGGTTAAGCCAAACGGTATGCAGTTGGAGCTTCCGCTTACAAATAATAATGTTTTTTCATAACATTTTTAATTACTCAGTTTACTTTCCATTCAATAGGTCTGGAGTGGGAAGAACGTAGACGACGAAGTTAAATGGCTCTCCCAAGGTCCAAATCGAGTGGTTAAAAGATATAGTGCGTTCATCATCAACGGATTCAGATTTCATACAAAATATCGCGAGAGGTTGAGGAGAATGCAAAATTGTGGAATAGTTGTTAATTCTGCAATTACAAGTTATGCTAGTGCTAGGGACAATAATCCTATCGAGGGAAATGTGGAATATTTCGGACATCTTACTGACATAATTGAGTTGGATTACTACGACAAATGGAAAGTTGTCTTATTTCGAGGTGATTGGGCCGATGTTAATACAACTCGTGGAATTAAGCAAGATCAATTTGGTTTTACAATGGTGAACTTTGACCGATTGATTCACACAGGACAACTGATAGATGAGTCGTATGTATTCTCATCTCAAGTCAAACAAGTTTTTTACTCAAAAGATCCAACTGATGAGGGCTGGTACGTTGTACTCCGTAACATCCCTAGAGACTTGTTTGACATGGGCAGTGGAAGTAAAGATAACATCGACGACAGATCAGAAACTTTGCCCTTTCTAGAACAAAACTTAAACGATAATATCCCTAGTACTAGTGCACAATTTCAATGGGTTCATCAGGATACGGATGAAGATATTTACGAATAATGATGTAGTAAGATTTTACGATTGTTTAATTATATGTAATATCATAATTTAAATCTTGGTCTTATTATATATTTTAACTATTTTATATGTGCTGTTATTATTGTAATTAGTTAATAAGTTTACTTACATTTTATGTGTATTGTAGATAAAATGCCTAGAAGAAAAATTCTAAGGGAAAGCATTGTTCAAAATGATCCAAACTCGACAGAAACAAATAGTACTGAACAACAGACAGCAATTGGATCTTCGAATGTTCCGATTACACCTGAGGATCCTACGGAAGTTCAAAGTAATTTTACATTTAATTTACATGCGTGTTGACTTATAATTGATTTATTTTTCAAATTCTTATATTATAATATACCATTTGTAGCTGAAAATGGTGGGACGCGCAGAGGTCGAGGACGTACGCTACTTAGAGAGTTGTATGAGTTAGATCCAGTCGAGCGTGTCAAGGTATGCAGAAACAGTTTTGGTCAGCCTGTTGGATCAGAAGCTTGACTTTTAGCAGGATACATGGGCATTTTAGCACGAAATGCGAATATGTTGCCTATCAACTACGAGTCATGGCGTCAAATGCCCGATAGCAACAAAAACCAAGCCCTCGATAATATTAAGGTAACAAAATGTTAATGTCATCTGTAATGCTTGGGAAATAGTTTCATTTATATTTACTTTATTAACTTGTGTTTTTTGTAGGCGAGGTTTGCTTTAGAGGTCTTGGATGCTTATGTAAAGAAGGCATTGGGAAAAAGATGGAGAGACAATAAAAGTACTTTGAAGAAAAATTATTATAAGACAAAAACAACCCTCGATGAGAAATTGCAAAATGTCCCGCCGGGTATGTTGAGGTACCAATGGGAAGATGCGGTTAGATTTTGGCATTCGAAGAAAGGTGAGGTACGACGTACTTCCAAACTATTGTAATTATTTTGGTTTATAGTATTTACTATTTACGTACTAAAAATTTTATAACGTAGGATCGTCAACGAGTTGGAAAAAGCAGCCGGCAGCAACAAAAATTCACTCACACAGCCGGGTCGAGAAGTTTTGCATGTGTAGCTGAGGCGGAGGTATTTTTAATTTTTTAATATTCTCAAATATGTATAACTTTCTATTAAATAATATTTTTACTACTATATTGTAGGAACAGTCGTCCGGTCAAAAAGTTGGACGCCTTCAACTTTTTAAAATTACACATAAGAAGAAAGATGGATTTGCTATGACTCCTGAAGCTGGTGAAATTATGGTACGTTTACTTAATACGATTTGACTTGTTTTAGTTATTTATAGTGTTTATTTTCTAATGGTTTAATTTATTGCTTGTAATGCGACTATTGTTATATTGCATTTGTTTTTTTTTAATATATATTGCGTTCCTAACTATGTGATTTATTTATTAGGAAAAACTAAAGGATAAAAAGACGGAGTACGAAGCGATTGCTTCTAGTGATAGTTCTGTTCATCTTGAAGACATTGATAACCGGATTATTACTGAAGTTTTGGGTCCTAAAAGGTATGGTCAGGTTCGATTTCAAGGATCTTTTATCAGCCCAACCCAATATTTTGGATCCAGCTCGCACCAATACATGGCTTCGGGGAGTCAATCTCAAGCTGAAGTTCAGAGGTTAAAAGACCAAATGGCTCAGATGCAAGCGACCACATTTGAGGTTCAAAAGAAATATGAAAAACTTTAGCAACAACTTAAAACAGTGGCAGCAGCGAGGGAAGCAGAGGCTGCAGCGAGAGAAGCAGAGGTTCAAAAGAAATATGAACAACTACAGCTACGACTTCAAGCAGATGCGGCATCGAGAGAAGCAGAGCAGAGCAAAAAGTACGACGAACTTCAACAGCAGCTTCAGATTATGATGAAGATGTTTCAGCAATCGCAACTTCCGCCGTCATAGTGTATATTGCATAAATATTTTTATCATTTTAACTTTTAACGTTTTTGTAAAGAAAAGTATGAATTCACTTTTATTTATTGATATTAATATTATTTTAGTCATTTAATTTGAAATATTATATAAATTTATTGTTTTTGGTTAGTTTAGATCTGGTTGCTTTTGATTTGTTGTTGCAGGAGAGCTGAAAAAAACAGAAAATTTTATTTTAAAAAAATCCCAAAATTAGTGGCGTTTTTTAAAAAAGCGCCGCTAAAAGTCATATCATATAGTGGCGTTTGTGAAATAAGCGCCGTTAAAAAACATTACTTTTAGCGGCGTTTTTTACCAAGCGCCGCTATAGAACATTACTTTTAGCGGCGTTTTTTTCCTAAGCACTGCTAAAGAACATGATCATTAGCGATGTTTTTTTCCTAAGCGCTGCTAAAGAACATGATAATTAGCGGCGTCTTTTTCCTAAGCGCCGCTAAAGAACATGACCTTTAGCGACGTTTTTTTCTGTAAGCGCCGCAAAAGTTAGCGACGTTATCCTTAGCCAAGTTCCTTTAGTGGCATTAAAAACCGCCGCTAAAGGCCTAAAAAAACGCCGCTAAAAACCTGTTCTGGTGTAGTGAACGCTTTCATGAGTAACTAAGGAATCAGGAAATTAGATACTTCCAACTTATGTATTTAACCTGTACTTTGGTTATTTTGTTTTGAACACTCGGGATTTAGTGTTTGATTATGGTATTTTTGAACTCTTCGAAAGTTGTATGTTTATAATGAATTTCTCTCATCCATGGATCTAAGCAATCAAGGCCAAAGCACGTTAAATATCACCTCTTGCATGCATGATCCATTTTATGTTTATTTCGTGTTGATTACGTCAAATATGTGTGGTGGAGGGGCAATATTGAGCAAAGTTACATACAAGAACCGGAAGAAATGGCCTTCCATTATGAGGATTTTCCTGGAATAATCGAAGTCTCAAATTCTATCTTCACCATATATGAAGAGCTTGTCCTTATTCAATATTTACACTTTGTATAATTAATGTTGATGGTTGTTTTTTCCTTTGTAGGCTTTATATATGACAGCATTCTGCTTATTCTATAAGGTATTTTGTATGAAATTTATTCACATTTTACAAAGGGCACATGAGTTACAGAAGCAAATGGAGTAGATCCCTTTCAGATAGCAACTTGAGCTGCTGCTAGCCTTGCAATTGGAACCCTGTAAAGGCAATTTAATAAGGAATTTGATCCAGCTAATGTCACGGTCCATATATAACTTTTTGCATTTAAATTTGAGGAACCAATATGAGATTCATGGTTCCTCGCTGGATCTTAGTTTGGTTAGTTCATGCAGCCACCCTAGGGCATCGAATGAGTTCGAGTTTAAATTCTAGCATCTGTTATTCGTTCCCTTATCCGTAAGCTTGTGGTTTCTTTTGTAATAAGAAAAGGTACAAAATAAGAAGCTATCTAACCTGAATGGCGAACATGAAACGTAGTCCAATCCAGCTTCTGCAAAGAATGCTACAGAAGAAGGTTCCCCTCCATGCTCTCCACAAATTCCAACCTGTTCATCATCATCACATGTTGTAGTCAAGCATAAAAATTCCACCCATAGCCATGAAATCGTGATGATATACATGCATACACTATGCCTACTAAAATGCAATTACTTGCCTTCAAACTAGGCCTAGCTTGGCGACCCTTTTCGGTGGCGATTTTGATGAGTTGGCCTACACCTTTCTGATCAAGTACCTGGCAAAGGATTCGATTGCTATTATGAAATCTTCTTTGATTTTGTAATTTCCATATTTCTTTCCTCGCAAAACTTATGAACACTGAAAAACTGTTTACAAACCTCAAATGGGTCATTTTGTAGAATGCCTTTGGACAAGTATATGGGGAGAAATTTGCCAACATCATCTCGACTATACCCAAATGTCATTTGTGTAAGATCGTTAGTCCCAAAGGAGAAGAATTCTGCTTCCTTTGCAATCTACCAACATCAAATGTCTAAATATCAGTCATAGTCATCATGATTCATACAGGAACAAAGGCAGATATGAGGAGATACTTTGTTTAGCATACCTCATCAGCAACTAAGGCAGCTCTGGGTATTTCAATCATTGTTCCCACCTTGTAGCTTAAGGAAGAACCCATCTCAGAGAATACTTTCTTTGCAGTACTCCGTATTAAACTGACTTGATGACCAAGTTCCTGCAACTTTAAATTGTCAATTTTCAGAAATGATTAAAACAAAAGTATTGAAGATATGGAAAACATCAAAAAGAAAGAAATTAGAGGCTCTCGTGCCTGGGGGGTTCCAACAAGGGGAACCATTATCTCAGGAAGAACTTTAACCCCTTGGTTGCTCATTGAGACAGCAGCTTGAAAGATGGCACGGGTCTGCATCTCAGTTAGTTCAGGATACGATATTCCCAGCCTGTTGGCAGAAGATCAAAATCCATATTGAAGATGATGAAAATGATTCATGTATATATATATATGTATGTATATATCCAAGTTCAACCTAAGCTCCATCTGGAGGTATCTAAATATTTCAGAACCTATCGTTATGAAACAATATGTGTTGTCATAATCGAACTATAAGCATAGGGTCCATCACTTTTTAAATGATTAAGTTGTTGAAAAGGAATATTAACCTGCAGCCACGGAAACCAAGCATGGGATTCACTTCTGATAACTTTTCAATTCTTGAGAAAACTTCATCTTCAGTTGTGCCAGTCTCTGAAGTTAATTCACCTACAATCTGTTCTAAGTCTCCCTCTGGAAGAAACTCATGAAGTGGAGGATCTAACAATCGGATTGTTACAGGAAGGCCTGAAATTAAATAAAATTTACATTAGGCCAGGCAAATAGAAGACACCAATAAAATTTCAAGCAGGTTGGCATCACACTTGGTACTTTTATGCTACTAAGCATGTAAAGAAGATCATGAAAGTACCATCCATTGCTCGGAAAATTCCCTCAAAATCTGATCTCTGATAAGGAAGTAAGAGGTCAAGAGCTGCTTTCCTTTGTTCAGGTGCTACTGCCATTATCATCTTTCTGACAGCTTTTATTCTCTCATCTGAAGCAAAGAACTGAAAAGGATTTGAAGACAAGAGTCCTTAGAACTGAAAATGAACTCATGGAGCCCTTCGTACCATACAACGAATCATCAATTAGTATGGGATTTTTATTTATGTTGTGGACGATTAAATGATTTGCAAAGTCAAAGAGGTAATGAAAGACAAATCTCACATCATATGATGAAAGAAAAGTTACCATGTGTTCTGTCCTGCAGAGGCCGATCCCTTGGGCTCCATTATTTCTGGCTGTTAATGCATCTTCAGGTGTGTCAGCATTTGCCATTACCTTTCAGAAAAAATTTTAAGGCTGAATCAGTCAAGAGACCTTTGAAATATATAACACAAATCCTCAACCAGCTAAAGGACATATAGAACCTTGAGGCGCCTAACTTGATCAGCCCAAGACATGAAGGTTTCTAGATCACCACTTAATGCTGGAGGAGAAAGTGGTTGTTTCCCGAGAATCACTTCACCAGTAGAGCCATTGAGTGAAAGCCATTCTCCTTCTTGGATTACTACGTATCCAACTATGAGAACCTGCATTATAGATATAGTAACATGTATAGGGGATACCATTTCATGAAAAAAAAAAAGGCAATTTAGAGGAGGTAGAAGAATATAATCACCTTCTCAGCATCATTCACAATAATATCTGAACAGCCAGAAACGCAACACTTTCCCCATCCACGTGCTACAACTGCTGCATGAGATGTCATTCCACCCCTAGCTGTCAAAATTCCTGCAGCCGCATGCATACCTCCTACATCCTCTGGACTGGTTTCAGTCCTTACCTATAAGCATGTAAAATCATGAGTTCAATTCCATAGATTATAGAGAAAGCAAAATAGCTGCATATTACATAGCTTTATCACTGATAGTGTATTAAAACATGGAAGATTTCGGTAGCTTAAACATCTAAATGGCTTGGCCCTCTAAACAGGTCTCATATATTTTTAGTACTTATAGCAGAATGAGCAGAAAAATGTTATAAATGTACATAAAGATGGGCATACCAAGATAACACTCTTTCCTTGGGCATGCCACTCTTCAGCATCATCTGCCGTGAACACGATCTGCCCAACTGCTGCTCCAGGAGAAGCAGGTAAGCCCGTGGTGACCACATTGTGTTTGTAAGCAGATGGGTTCTCAAACTAATTAGACAAAATATAATGTTAACCTTTTCATCTTAGTATTTGTCAAATAACTAAAACATATTGAAAACGATACATAATAATTGGGTGAATGCATAATACTACATCCATAAGTTTATATAGCCTCCTACGGGAGTTTATCAATGCCAAAGTGAAGAAGGTTATATATGCCTTTGGATCCGTACTTCGAGATTGTTTTCAATATATATATATAAAAAGACTAAGCAGATTTTTCAATTATATTTACTTCTACGGTATGCATACCTGTGGATGAAGAAGTTGGTCTAGATGTTGTGGTTCCACCATCTTAACTGCAGCACGTTTATCAACAAGCCCTTCATTAACCATGTCTACAGCAATCTTTATTGCACCTTTACCGGTACGCTTTCCGGATCGACATTGCAGCATCCATAATCTATTTTCTTGAACTGTGAATTCTATGTCCTGCATTTAGGAGAAAAGGGGTAAGTTCCAAGAACTGATTCTTCTATGATAGGTTCAAGAGTGATCACAAAAGCTGGAACAACTGAAAACCAAGAAAGTTCTTAATATAGAAACATGAATGAGGGTATATCTAATGTGAAAGTGAAAACTTGTACCATCATATCTTTGTAATGTCGCTCAAGAATCTCACAGTTCTCAACAAGCTCTTTGTATGCTTCAGGCATGTAGCTTTTCATGGTGTCCAGATCTTCTGGTGTTCTAATTCCAGCAACAACATCCTCACCCTGTTCTGAGTGATCAATTAGTTACATTCATGATTTATCAAAAAAGTCTAATACTAATTATACGAATATGGTTAAAAATGAAGTTCTGCAGAGAGAGAAAATTTTGTACATGTTTACAACCTGAGCGTTTACAAGGAATTCCCCATACAGCTTATTTTCACCAGTGCTTGGATTTCTAGTGAATAAAACCCCAGTCCCTGAAGTATTTCCCATGTTACCAAACACCATTGTTTGAATGTTTACTGCTGTTCCCTTTAAACCAGTTATCTGATTGATGTTTCTATACTTATTGGCCCTTGGGCTGTCCCAGGAATCAAAAACTGCCTTAATAGACAAGAACAACTGCTTCTTTGGATCTGCAAATAAATATGCATCAAAGTTTGATCAGTTTCAAGTTTCTCAATCACATACAAAATTTGGGAACTTAGTTTTCCAGAATGCCAATGTGAACTCCACACTCTGTGTACTAAGTTGTTTAGATTCGAGTGTGAGTTCAGACACAGGCATGTTCAATTTCTCCTAAGTTTTCCCATATATACGGAGGGTCTGGATGTGCGTCGGACACTGTGTTGAACATAGTTACTATAAGGAAAATGATGAGTTGGAATAACATAGCTTGGGTATAACAAAATTACAATAAAGTTTTGTGCAGTGGAAAAAATGGAGTGTTGCATTCCTCTACCTGAAGGAAAACTTTCACCCTTGGCTTCTAAGTAAACATTCTTGTACAGTTCGACGAGTTCTTTGAGATCAGATGCGGTTAAATCGGTGTCGAGTTTAGCTCCTTTTGCTTCCTTCATTGTCTCTAACTTTTCCTCAAACAATGAGTGCGGGATACCCATCACCTAAAATTACCAATAAAAGTAGTTTTTGACAAAACTTGGAACAATGAATAGAAATGACAAGATCATGCCATACTGCAATGAGAGGAAACTATCACAAATAGTTTAAAGAAAAGATTTCTGGAAGTTGAATGAGTTGCTGGATTTTCTTCTATTCAGACAAATTATTTCATTGAGTTTGGGCCAACAACCTAAATTGTGTCAAGCACATTGAACTAGAAACTCTTCTCTCAATGCACTTAATTCAGATATGCTTATGTAATGATTTCAAGTATCAAATTCATGAAGAATAATCACTTACAACATCTCCAAACATATCAAGGAAACGCCGGTAAGAGTCATAAGCAAAACGGTCGCCACTTTTTGCAGCCAAACCAGCAACCACTTCATCATTCAGTCCAAGGTTAAGGACAGTGTCCATCATACCAGGCATTGAAATCTAGATATATGGAACAAAATATCAGTGTACAAGCAAGCATAATGGCCTGTATGATTTATGTTCATTGCCCACAATTAGAAATAAGCCTTCCAGAACCAATCAGATCATTGCATAAATTAAGCTTCTGAACTCCTTACCGCGGCACCGGAACGAACTGAGAGGAGCAGTGGCTTGGCAGGGTCACCAAGGGTGGCACCCATGTCCTCTTCCACGCTCTTCAACCCTTCCAGTATCTCCTCCCACAAGTCTTCTGGTAGCTTTCTCCCATTCTGCTGATACTCCTGGCATGCTTCTGTTGATATGGTAATTCCAGGTGGAACTGATAGCCCAATGCTGGACATCTCTGCCAAGTTTGCCCCTTTTCCACCCAACTAGATAAACAACAAAAACCCATTCATTAACCTGTCTAAAAACTTGCAAGCCATTCATAATAACGCATTGAAAAAAGTAAAGAGACTAGAATTCGAATCCACTGTGAAATTTTATTGAACATTAGCCATGCTAAACCAAAACAGTGTTCCAAATGTGAGCTATTGCCAATTTTAAGCTCTATTCTAGCTTTAAAATTTCAGTGCCATGGCATGCCAGGATTTTGTTGTATAGAACTAAGAAATAGAATTCTTACCAGAGACTTCATGCCCTTATGGCCTTCACTCCTTCCTTTGCCAAATGTAAATACTCTCTGTGAAGATAAGTAAGAAGTCAATACAAGCTGCGAGTCTTTATGGGACTCAAGATGAGTGTCAAATACGAGTATATATGGAACATAAGCCATTGTAACAAGCAAAGTTACAGGAATCCAACTTCTGGTTTTCATGGAATTAACAACATTGAAAAGGCATTGTGATGTTGAAGGACCCCAGGAGACAGCAAGCAACAGCTTAAACAAAAAGACCATGCTACCAACTATTTACTTCCTAGTTTTAAGTATCAAGTCTATAAATTCATCAATCAGTCTATTATAATATTTTTCAGTGTTATGATTAACGCATAGATCATGCTACCAAATCATGAAGAATATTAAATAAATCTAAACCACATTATGATATTGTAAATTGCAAGATAATCAAGTCACATAGTATGCATGAAAGAAAACATGACATGACATAGAAAAAGCATGAATACTATATAAATATACTAACATGTAAAATATTATATAAATATAAAATAACTTAAACATGACTATATATATAAACGCCACAAGAATACATGAATTGCCCATGGGATCATGTTAACCCAAAGACCAAAACCTCTGCTTTGGATATATAATGGGCCTATTGATAGTTCAATCCAAGAATCCAACCCAAAACATTGCAGTTTGTAAAGAGATATACCAAGAACCAAAACAGTTCACCAATTAACATACCTCAAGTTTGTTAACCCAATCATGACCCCAAACTCCTAATTTAGACACATGTGAATATGAAAGGAGAAAATAATTGGAATATAATACAATATGAAAATTTTGAAAACTTACATTACGGTAAAAGTGTTATGGAAGTTATTATATTGAAGTTAGATTGTATTTTTTCTTTTTTACTAAAAGAATAAAAAATTAGTCTATGTATATTAGATCAAAAATAAAAATTTTATTCATTTTTATGGTTAAAAGTTGATTTTTTTTATGAAGATGAGGTACACATGACGTGCCAAGTTTTCAATAGTAGAAATAAATAAAATTTTCAATAAAAAAACTGGTTTACTCCTTTATCTAAAATACATAGATTAGTGAAGGAACAAAATGTAATTTAATTATTAATATAAGAGTTTTTATGGTATTTTTATCGACAAATTATTCAGTTACTTAAAATTAATACGAAATTATGCCTTAAATATAACTACAATACGAGAACAGAAGGATCAGGCAGAAATGAATTTATATGGACTCTGATCACTGAAAAACAAATATAAAAGGTAGACCTTTTTCATGGTTGGTGTTGGATCAGAGAGAGGGGAAAGTATGGCTTCAGCCCGAGTGTCGAGCCGCCTCTGTCTTGAACTCCACATGTTCTTTCCATTCCCATGGAACAAACAACAACCGCAATAACATTCTTGCATCATATGACGACTGGTAATTACTCCAACACTACCAAAACTTGGCTTCACCACCCCCAAAAATGAACGTTTTTTAACTTTAAAAACATCAAGTCTATGTTTTCCATCCAAATAGCTTCCTTCCCATAGCCTCTGCTTATATACATCTGGTGTTGGTCTTATAACTATTCCTTTCATCGCTGCTGATGACATTTCTTTTGTTTTTTCAAACAACCTGCTTAATCAACAAAAAAAAGTACTTTAAAATTAAGAAAAATAAACCAATTATAATCAAATTAAAAAAGAAGTACCTGAGCTTGGGAAAAGTGGCAGGTATTGATTTTTTTTTATTTTTGAAGCTTCGAGGCTGAGAAATGGAGTGAGGTGATGATGGAGAAAAGAAAATGGCGGTTGTTGTGTTATGGGATTTTATTTTATTTTATTTTTGTTGTGATAATTTATTCATTTTTATGTGAGGAAAAAAATTGGAATTATTGAAAAAAAAAAGGTTTGATGAATGACATGAGTGGATGGGATTACGGTTATAGCGCTAAGTCATGGGGCTAACGGAACTTTAAATTGTTGGAATTACCTTAAATGCCCTCCCTTGAATCATTTTCCAACACATGGACCATAGTCGTTGAAGTGGCGCCCAGCTATTGGTTGCTTATGTTGAACTATTTATTCTTTTTTTTTTTGTAAAAATAGTATTTATTTATTTATTTTGTGCTCCATTACAAATTTACGGCTGTGTTTGATAGGGGAAAAACCAATTCCGGAATTGGTTTTACACGTTTTCCAGTGTTTGATAGCAGGAAAATATTTTCCTTTTGTAAAACCAATTCCGCAACACGGGAAAACCTATTACAAATTTGGAGAAAATGTCTTACGCTTTTGAACTCGGTAAGACATTTTCCGGAAAATGATGCCTTCTTCTACCCTTTCCCCTTTCCCTTCCCCTTCCCTTTTCCCTTCCCCTTGGATTGCAAATCAGTTTGGTCAACAACCTCTTCCGGTTCCTCCTTAATCCAGGTAAGGCTCTTTCTTCTTCTTCCGTTTTTCATTCCTTTTTCTTTTTCTGTTCTTCATCTTCTCTTCTCAGCATATTCTGTTTTGTTTCCTCTCTTCCTCTCTCGTTCTTTGATTTCTAACATTTTTATTTTAATAAATTATATTGATTGTCATCAAATTGAGAGAAAGTATAGTAGCCGATGAAGATTACAGATTATCTATTGGGCTATTCGCCTCCTATTTGGGCGACTTTTCTTGCTGGATGATGTTTTGGTTATATTTTGGTTATATACAGATGGTTGAAGCCCAAGTGGAGCCGCCCTATCCTCCAGATTATGAAGGTAAGTTAGCACAGCTTTGCAACTTCTTTCTTGCTTCAGGTTGTGTTAAAGATTAACAGTATTTCTTTACTAGCTGATATTGGAAATTTCCTCTTCATATTCCAAGACTTTACTCTGTTCCAGTCCACTTTTCTTTCATTGTTTCTTAACTAATCTCAACCAAACAGTAAATTGCAGGTTTGGTTCATTTGAGTATGTACTTGAGTGTTTAGAATTATCCTGTGATTTGCTTGTAAATTTGTACCAACCCAATACTAGTTCCTCCAATTGCTTCTCAAATATTTGTTCTTTTCTTTCTGGGTTTGCAGTAAGAGCTCTTCGTGAGATAGCAACAGAACTTGGGAAGAAGGATTGGAATTACAATGAAAACCCTTGCAACAATAAGTCAAGTTGGTTTACTCCACCGCCGCCGCCAAATGTGCCTGAGGCCATTAACAACAGTACTGTCACCTGCAATTGCTCATTCCCCAATGGTGAATGTCATACTGATGGCATGTAAGTCCTCACTAGTCATAATAAAATTGATGCTTATTTTAATTTCATTAACCATAGACAGTCCTCTTTCTTTTTATTTTCAGTATGTTAACTTTGATTTCTGTATCAGTGATTTGCTTTGCTTGAATTGTCCATTTTGATTTTAGCACTATGAAATTATTACCATAGGCAAATAGAGTAAGGGTGTGCCTCATTCAAGATGAATGGCTGTATGAGTATGGCTTCGAATTCGGATACAAATTTATCCCAATTAATCATCTCAGTCATTAGAATAGAGCACATATTTCGAAGTGGCTAAGGTTATCCATTAGAATGTATGGAAGTTTTGAGAAGTCATTGGATGAGCTGAGATCCTTTTTTAGAGAAGTCAATGTCCGTTTTGAGTTCCTTTATTAATATTTCCTTTCTTTTTAGACTGTTTGGTTTTCTTGTGCATGGACTGTGGTCTAATGGTGTTACATAAGGTCTTTTCTCTGGCTTCACTTGTTTGCAGGACTTGGTTTTCAAGAAATCATGCTCATTCCTTGATGTTACTTAAAAAAAACATATTATTTATCACTAAGCAAAACAATACATGTTGACTTGTCACATTGTGCTGAAAACAAAGTTTCAACTGAGCAAATCACACAAAATCGCCTTGTAGCATACAAATATGAAAATCTTCCTCACACTCCTTTTGTGAACGATTTTTGTCTTTTTTTCATATAATAATAAAGCAAATGAGAGGTTTATATTTCATCGATTTCTGTCTTTTTCTTCTATAATTTCCTGGCCTTATGATGCGGGGAACCTTATTGAACCCCATATTCTTTTAGGAAAATATAGTCATTTTTCTCATGTTGTACTAGCTGAACTGTATTGTTCTTTTATATATGTGCTGCTATAATTTTACCGGGTTGTTAGACATTATCTTAACTCACACGACTTGTACCTCTTTGATTATGTTCATCATTGCTAGATATTTTTTTTGTTGTAGTGACTCCAACCTCTTCAGTTCAGTGCTTAGAAATGTGTGTTTTCCATTTCTTTTAGGCAAATGCATGACCAAGTTGTATTCAAGAGTGAAAAATGAAGAAACATGTTGCTATTGTATCATCTGATGTTGTCACTGTAAACATCTTATCTTGCTGGTTACTTTCAAAGTAATTAGTTATTTTGAGAATGAAAAATATTATGTGGTTCTGGCTATAAATTCTTATGCTGTGATTGTGTTCATTTATGCTATGTTTGGAAACATTAATTTGAAAATTTGGATTTGGAATTCATTTGTAACCTCAGAGTACTCTTCTGTTTTAATTGCTGTAATGTGGGTTTTAAGATCCATTGCAATTACATGTCAAGCTTTTCACTTTGCCAGAACCCCAAAGGCATTATTGTTTGAGATTTTTGACGGAATTATTTGATATGTACTTGAAATATTTTGCTAACAGCCTAAAAGTTAAAAATGAATTATTTGCTAACATTTTGCAAAAGGCTCACAAGGACCTTGACAAAATGGGTCTACTGCAGTTTCACAAGACATTAACAGTCTGAAACATATTGCATTGATGGAGGCCAAGATGAAAAAACTCTCTGATTTACTGAGTAAGGTTAGTTGGTTGCTTACTTTGCCCTTAACTGTCTTTGATAAAAATGTGAAACATGAGCGAAAGTCTTTGCAAAAGTATGTCGCTGCTGTTTGTAGTCCAGATATGGTAACTATAGTGGATGGTTTTAACTACTATTTCTGTGATCTTTTACAGACAATTGAACAAACAAAAGAAAATGTGGTAAAGAAGCTAGCATTGACGTATGAGGAAATGGAACAAGAATGTAAGGAGGTAAGTTAATCTCTTGGCATACTAATTCAAGTGTATCTAATACTAGAACAAAAAAAAAATGTTGGTTCCAATTTACATATCATGAAGATGGTAGTTATATAATTTTACATTCATGTGTTTTGGTGTGATTGCAAATCATGGATGGTTTTGCTGAGGGGAAAGACCTGGTTGTGTCTGTTATGTCTACAATGGGGGAAGAGCAGATGTGTGCTCTCAAAGACATTGGTCCTAAGTAGTTTCAAATTCATTTATTGCAAATCTTAGATGGAACCATAAAAGACTTTGGTAGTACTAAATGCGGTTTTGATGTTTTGTTTTGGGTTTGGATAGAAAAAAGAGAACAACAATATAACTAGTTTCTTGTTGTGCTATGGATTACTGTTTTGCTTTTCTTTTTCAATAATTTTTATTATCTCGTCTTTATTTTTTGTGTTGGTAACATTTAAATTCTAGCTTTTAATTGCATATTACACTTGCATTAGTTACCCAATATATATTAATGTAGCAATTTAAGTTTGACATATCATTTAGTACGAGTTAATACAATATACTAGTTTTTAAAAAAATGAAATTTTCTAATAATTACAGTATTTTTTATTTTAATTTAAATCCCATGTTGAATATATGTATCACAAGAATCAGATTGGATAAAAGTAGAATCAAATTAATATAAAATTTAAATACAAATAAATGTTTTAATAATGAAGAAGTAAAATCAAATCGGTATAATCTACAAATAGATGAACATTTGGAATTTAATTAGATAAAAAAACTTTTATTAATAAAAAATTTATTTATAAATAAATCATTGCAATATGTGTAAAAATAATTTAAAATATAAAAATTTATTAATATGTATATAAATTTATTAATATATGTAAAAACAACTTTTCCGGAAAATATTTTCAGGAAATCTGTCAAACAGCAGAAAATATTTTACACAGATTCAATCAAACACTAGAAAATATTTTCCAGTAAATCATCTTACAGAAAAGTAAAACATTTTCCAGAAATCATTTTACGGAAAACATTTTACTGCCAATCAAACAGACCCTACAAGTCCTTTTCCTTCTTCTTTTTTCCCTTTTTTTAAGAATTTCAATGTTCATGGCACACAAATTAATAAAAATCCCATCCAACCAAAAAAGAAAAAAAATAATTTCATTATCAATTTAATTATATTTTTATATTATATTATATTATATTACATTATATCCTTAATACATAATTTGATATCTAAGTTTGGCATTTTTATGTGATACTAGTTTAATTTTTTGGTTCAATGTGGTACATATATTTGATAATAGTTATATATTTTGGTATTTGAATGTAACAATGTTAATTTTTTTAGTGTTAATAATATTAGCAATTAATTTTCATTCAATAAACTCTAAAACCGAAATTAAATACTATAAAGTTAACACTGTTACCTTTAGATACCAAAATATATAACTTTTGTCAAATGCAAATATTAGATTAGATAAAATAATAATAACACATGTACCACATTAGAAAAAAGTGTCAAACTCAAGTATCAAAATTTTATATTATATTATATAACTAAAAATAATTGGCGTAACATATTTATAAAAATTGATATAAAAATCAAATGTGACTTTAGTTAAAATAGTAAAAACTATGATGTCTTGGATTTAAATGCTTTTTTTTAAAGTTATCAAAATATAAAAATATATAAATACTGTCAAAATAATATTTGTCAGTTTATAAAAGAAATGAACTTTTGATAATTTCACGATTGAGTAGGGACTTAGTTGATGAGTGACTCCAATTAAGTCAAACTTTTAATAATAGTATATAAAAATAAATAGATTTAAAGGTCCATCCAAATTGATATTGCTCATTAATTGGATCTCAACTCAATTATGAAGTACTTATATTATTTTCATATTTTATATAAAATCTATAAAAATGCAAAACATTTAAACCTAAAACTTGAATTTAATGAGTTGAGTCAAATTTTGAACAAATATATGATCATTTGGTTTAAGTTGACTTAATGATAAATTTGTTCAAAACGGATGAAATAATACTAGATTATAACACACCCATGACGTGAGCAAAAAAATTTATGTAACAAATATATTTATTTAAATTTCATACAAAAATCAAATTATGCTTTGGTTGAAATGGTAAAGTTAAATATTTAAATTTCATTGTATCACGGGTTTCACATTATACTATTATTGGGTTTTTATTTATTTATAAAATATAAAAAGAAAAAAGAACCCTCATAATCATATAACTTACTTTGTATATAAATGAGTATTTTAGTAATTTCCCAACTTAATTGGTACTCGATTGACTCATAACACCAACTCAACTAAAGACCTAATATAAGTATAGATATATTTGAATTCGATATTAATATTAAGTGTTATTTGCAAAAAAAAAAACTAAAAAAATAAGTATTGATTTTTTTTCTATTATAAAGTTTATATTTTAAAATTAAATATTAAGTACTAAATATTTATGATGAAGGATAAAGGAAGGAGGGAAGGAGTTGTGTAATGCTAAAACCTTAGATCTGATGTCAAGCATTACTTAAAATAATACAGGTTTTTTGTCACTATACAAGTGACTCAATTGATAAAATAAATAAATAACTTAAATATCTCAAATTTTTAATAAAAAATAAATTATTTCGAATATAATTATTTTTTGCATTAACATATAAGTAACTCTCTGCTTACTTTATTCAGTATTTTCTGAAAAGTAATTATTAAATAAAATTTAATAAAAATTGTCAAAAACACATTAAAATTTTTAAATATTAAAAAATTTCGTTTTCAATGCAGTGAAAATATCCAAATTACTTTATCAAACACATCTTAGTAATCAAAATATTCATTTTTCAATTCAATATATCTTGAGAATTTGTTAGCCAAATTTGTGTTAACCTAATGTGGACTAGAAAAGAAAATACTAGAGGTTGCAAAAGTTGTAAAAGAAAACTGGTAATAGTATAATAAGTAAAGGTATAATGATTTTTCTGGCCCTCTAACTTTATAAAAAAATTCATTTTAATCCTTCATTTATTTTTTTACTTTTTTTAACCATTAAAATTGCATTGTTTGTCAAATCACCCCAAAATGAATAGAAAAGTTCATGTTTGTTAACTTTGCTGATGTGGCATACACGTGGGCTGCCACATTAACAATTAATTAATTTTTAAATTTTTAAAAAAAATTTTATATTTTTCAATAATATTTAATTTTAAAAATTAATTAATTGCTGATGTGGCAACCACATGGCAGTCCATGTGTATTTGAATTTAAGATGATTTGACAAATAGCGCAAATTCAAGGGATAAAAAGGACGAAAAATTAAATGAAATACTAAAATGATATTTTTTGTAAAGTTAAAGTGTCAAATATGTTATTATGCCGTTAAAAACATAAGGTTGTAGTTCGTTCTGTTTGGCGTTTCTCTCGCCGTATTCATTGGAGAATAAAAAAGCATGGCATCCCATGTATGAGGAACTGCAAATCTCTCTATTTGTGGCATTGCATCAATTATATTGTTAGGATCTTTCTCGAAATTTCTTTTGTTTTGGACCACAATGTTATATTAAAAAAATAATTTTTTTAAAACAACATGATGAACATATAGATATATAATATTTTTTGAAATAATATCATATTTGGTACTTGAATTTTAGCAAATATTCTAATGTGGTACCTAAATTTTTAAAAAGTTGATTTTGGTATTTGAACTTTAACATCATTACAAATGTGGTAACTCTGACTAACTGTATTAATTTTTGACCTATCAAGACATGTGGTACAATCGTAAATTGCCACGTGGAACTGTTGGTTGAAAAAAGAAGATAAATGGTCAAGTTAGGGAACCTAAAATAATTATAAATTTTGTATTTTAAAGGAAAAAAAATTAAATATCAATAATAAACCTTTAAATCTCACACTAAATTATCTTTAATTTACCATAATTAATTATCATCATTAATAATTAAAAAACATAATTAGAAAATAAAGTTCAATTCTTTTTTTTCTTTTCCTTCTCCCTGTTTCTTTTCCCCTCTTTCACTACATCAAAACAGGTTTTTAGCGGCGCTTTTAGCGGCGTTTGGACAAAAAACGCCGTTAAAAATTGAGCATTAGCGGCGTTTTTTGCAAAAACGCCGCAAAAAACCTAAGCTAAACGGAGTCGTTTTCTACCTTTCGGGGCTTTAGCGGCGATTTTAAGAAAAGCGCCACTAATGCTCAGTTCTTTAGCGGCGTTTTTTAAAAAGCGCCGCTAATTATCAGATCTTTAGCGGCGTTTTTTAAAACGTGCCGCTAATTCTCAGATCTTTAGCGGTGTTTTTGGAAAAGCGTCGCTAATGCTCAGATCTTTAGCGGCGTTTTTAGAAAAGCGTCGCTAATGCTCAGATCTTTAGCGGCGTTTCTTGGAAAACGCCGCTAATGCTCGGGTTTTTTGAAAAGCGTCGCAAAAACATTTTATTTGTCTATTTACTATTTAATTTGTTTATTTATATTAATTAAAATTCAATTTATTTTTAATTGAATATTTGTTAAAAATGGATAAATTTGAAATAATGACACGTAGAAATAATTTGAAATAAAAAACATAGAAAAATATTTGTTAAAAATGGAGAAATTAAAATACTATTATTTAAAATTATTTTAAAATTTTTTGGGTACATAATTGATTGATTTTTAATTTATATATTAAATAATTTCAAATATAATTGTAAAAGATACGATAGTATTAATTTTAAATATTTAATTTAATTATCCTTATAGTTTAGGGTTTAATATATGTGGTTTAGAGTATATATATGGTTAATTTAGGATTTAGGGCCGGTTTAAGAGTTACAATTTTAAGGTTTATAGATTATGGAATTAGGGATTCCGATTTAAGGGTTGTGATTTAAGGTTTATGGGTTAGGGGTTAGAGGTTAAGAGTTAGGGATTTAGGGTTTATTGATCCGATGTCTAGTTAGGGTTTATGGTTTAAATTGATTAGTGTGTTTTAATTTATATATTGAATAATGTTTAGGGGTTAGGGGTTAGGGATTTGGGGTTGGGTTAGGGTTTAGGATTTAGATTAATTAGTGTTTTTTAATTTATATATTAAATAGGGTTTAAGGGTTAGTGGTTAGGAGTTTAGGGTTTGGGGTTTATGGTTAAGAGTTAGTGATTTATGGTTTAGAGATTTGGGGTTGGGTTAGGGTTTAAGGTTTAGATTAATTATTATTATTTAATTTATATATTAAATAAGTTCTTATATAATTGTAAAGAAATAATAATATACAATAATTGAATATAAAAAAATTATAAAATATGCGAGCTTTGGCGGCATTTATAGCCAAAACGCCACTAATATGTATTAATTAGAAATTTTCAAAATGGTGTCGTTTCATTACAAGAATTTAATTTATTAGTGGAGTTTCTTCTGTAAACGCCGAAAAAGGTAACATTAGCGGTGTTTATAACTAAAAAATATTTAATTTAATCCATTTGATATATTTAAATATTAGATTTAAAAAAATTAAAAAAATGTAACAAATTGATACGGATAGGTAACAAAAAAGCACCCTTTTAGCATAGCAAAACAATGTCGTTTTATTCCAAAGCAAAAGGTAAGCAATAGCGGCGTTTTTATAAAAAATGCCACAAAAAATAATTTTACTTTAAAAAAAAATAGCACATTTTTAACATAGCAAAACAGTGTCGTTTTATACCAAATGAAATAATTTTTTGCGGCGTTTTTCAAGCAATAGCGGCGTTTTTATAAAAAACGCCACAAAACAAAATTTTACTAAAAAAATAGCACTTTTTTATCACAGCAAAACAGTGTCGCACCTTTTTATCACAGCAAAACAGTGTCGTTTTATTCCAAATAAAATAATTTTTAGTGGCGTTTTTATAAAAAACGCCACAAAATAAAATTTACTTCTTAAAAAAATAGCGCCATTTTGAAACCCCCTTCCGAAATCCCCAAATTTCCCCCCTAAAATCGGTAACACATCCAAGAAAGAAACCCAAAAACTTTTTCAACTCTGTGTTTCTTCCCAACTGAAGCCAAGCCAGTTCTTGTTTATTCAAAAAAAGAAATTTTCAACTTGTTAAAATTGCTGAATTTAGGAGACATTATAGACCCAATAGGCCAATACCTTGTTTTCCACTACATTGAAATTTGTATGAAAACCCTTACAGGTTTTTTTCTTCAGTGGTTGGTGGCAAATATCCTTGCCAACTCCTCAGAAAATCCACATTTGTTTTTTTTTCACTGACATTAAGCATGGCTTGCAGAGAATGAAAGAATTGCAAGCAAGTGAGCAATCATCTGATCAGATGCTTCGATTGAGTGTCGAAAACGGAGGATGTTCGGGGTTTCAATACGTGTTTGATTTGGATGACAAAACAAACCCAGATGACAGGTTTCTTTGTTTTCTTTTGTTTTTCGTTTTGGTTTTACGAAAAGTATGCTTAATTTCTCTCTCTCTCTTCCTACCGCTTTAACCATTTTCATTTTCCTGTTGTATAATATTCTATTTGCAGAGTTTTTGTAAGGGAAGGGGTAAAGTTGGTAGTTGATGATATTTCCTATGGTTTTGTAAAAGGATTGAACTGACTGACACTCTCACTAGTCACTGCAATCTACCGAAAATTCCAGTTTTGTATTGCTCAACCTGTTTTCTTTCACCTTCTAATACTATAATTTCAGCTTATTTTCACAAAATTTAAAACATAAAATATCGTTACTTTCCCCCTTCCCATCATTAACCCTAATATGTTTGTGAAAATGCCTGAATAAGAACCTGCTTTCATTTGAGAATTAAGATCCTAAAGCTATAACTTTTTTGTCTCAGTCTTTATTATTGGCGTCATGTTTCTTCGTCGATTTGCTGTGATAGTTCCTCGCTCTACAAGGTTCTTCAGCAGTAAAGATAGCCTTGACGTTGCAAGCACCATAGCTGAACTCAATAAGGTATTGCTATTATGTGTTTATAAGAACTAAGAGATATCCATTGTTTTCTTATTCTTTGTTTGTTCGTTAATTAACACTTGCGGCAATATGACAATTATTGAACCGAAACCATAAGGATTTGTTTGTTTTTTCTTTGATTTGATGTATCTAATTGAAGCCGCGGTTCAATGCCTCTTATTTTGTCTCACCATGACAAGTGCTATGCCTATTATCAAAATCTACTACAAATATTTTACTCTCAACAGAAACTAGAATGCATGGAATCTGTTATAAATTAGAATGCCTATTATAAACTAGAATGCCTATTATAAATTTTGGTTTCAGGAAATGGAATCTGTCTTTGGTGAACCTCCTCCAGACGGACTAGCCAATTCTGGAAATAGAAGCTGCATGGCTCAAGATGCCCACCATAACTCTCATGTTATTTTCGTACTTTGCTTAAAGAATTTATTGTTTGAAGGTAGAATTGGAAGTTTCTTCTTATGAATCTCTGTTTTTAGGTACTTCAAATTGTGTAGATGTTTACGTTTTTTTTTTCAATGTGCTATTTTCTTCATGTTGATTCCTTGTATATTAGGCTCTCGCCCCTTATTTTTTGTGTATAATTTAATCGGTGTGGAAAGGTTTGCCTTTGCTGAATGATGATGAATCTCTTGTTTATATAGTGTGCTCTTTTATCATTTATGTTAATATGGCTTCGTGTGTTTTCCTCAGTATATCCCCTTGGTTAAATGGTTAAATTTTTTTTCCCTCTGTAAGGTTAAATGGTGGCATGCTTATTTTTGAAAGTGGCTTAATTTTTAATTTTGCAAGTTTTTGTTGATCAGCAATTTATTTATTTTCTGTGTGTAGTGTTTTTCTATATTTTTTTATCTTTCATCATGCTATCCCTTGCACCTCAGTTAACAAATTGCTTGTGGAAATTGTGATTTGCCATATCTTTTTCGATCTCATTTTGTGTCTTTCATAACTAGAATTGTTATAATACTTCTTATCTTGTGTGGAAGACTGCAAAGGTCTCAGTCTCTTTAATTCGTTATCTTATTTGATCAGGTGCTCTCACTTTGCCGATCCAATTTCTTTTTATTGGAATGTTTAATTATAAGTTGTTTTGCTGCTGGAGATACATCTCAGTGGAAGTTGAGCTCCAGCATTTAGACCTGCATTACATGCATATACTAACTCTACTAGTTTGACTATTTATCCGTCTATTTAGTTTCGAATTTCTGGTAAGTCGGTTCTTGCTTTTTCTGTAAAAATTAAATCTTTGTCCGTTTTCCTTTTACCTTTGTGGAAGCTAAGGGTAGAATTTTTTTGGGGGGGGAGGGGTCTAAAATCAGTTCTCATTGCTATTATTTTTGAATAAATTATTTTTTTTCTAAACATTTTTATATATTTCCTGTTCTTTGTATTCTTTATTTTGCCTATTTTAGTCTTCATTTATTCCGATTGGTCCTTCAGACTTCTAACTTAGACAGCTCTGTTTCTTGCTTTGTTTGTTTGAACTTTTATTTATTTTCTATGCCTTTATGTTGTTATTTTTGTCTTTAGTAACATATTTGTGCCTACCTCAAGGTTAGCTGACACTTAAATTATAATTTGTCTTAGGCTTATGTTGTAATGTTGTTGAAGTTCTTTTGGTATGTTATGTTGTATGCAATGCTTCGAAATTGTGATCAAATTGTGTAACACTTCCTAGGTAATGCTATTCTTTAATCTTAACTCAAAACTAAGCTATGGTTTCTCATGTTCTTTTTCCTTAGGTGCCCCAATGGAAATGATCTCGGGATGAGGTGTCCATTGATATCCGTTTTATTTCTTGCCTGTTTAGTTTTATTCTGTTCTAATTTCCATTGTCCCTTCAAGTATAAAGAGCTTCTTTTTTTAAAAAATTCTCATGCTAACAAGCACATTAAGCTGTACAAGGATATGCAATTTTCAGTCATAACATTGGACTAATATTTTCTGTTTTTCTTCATCTTGAGTTGTTGTGTACATGATTTATTTAAAAAAAGCTTTTCGTTTCAGGTAAATAATTCAAGAGGTGCCGAACATAGGTAAGCTGCTTCTTAAGTTTAAGCCTCTTCATTTAACCTTCAGCCTGGATGTTTCTTAACATGTAGAAATTGTATTATTAATTTTGTTGATGTCAAAGAATCATTGAACCTAAAAGTTTAAGTTATTATATTAGTGCCTTTATTTTGTTGTTTTTGGTTCTAATGTCCACTTTTGCCCTTAGCTGTCTTTATAGTTTTATGATCTATTAGTTCCTTTACTTTTTATATGATAAGAGTTGCCACATGATTTGCTATCTTGCTTCTATGGGATTTCAAGAAAAATATGTTGTTGAATGTACTTGCTCTTTTAGGTTCGTACTTTATTATTATGGTTATGCTTTTTGTATATGCTCATACCATGATGTTTATTTGATGGTTACCCCATTTAGTTTGAGGATTTTCAAATGAAGTGGGCCTTTAAAACTCTGAAACGCTATCAGGAAAGGTTTTGCATGTTTAATGATGACGTACAGGTGAGCACTTGGCCCAGCAAGTTGCTACTTTTATGGATAGGATTAGATTCTAGTGTAACTTAGATTGCTGCAGCATCACTATGAATGCCACAAATATTAGAAAGTTGTGCTTACTTAATTCTCTTAGGGAACTGCTGGAGTTGCACTTGCTGGATTTTTAGGAACTGTAAGAGCACAAGGTCGATCTTTGGATGATTTTCCAAACTACAAGATTGTTGTGGTGGGAGCTGGAAGCTATTTGGCTGACTTATAAAGCTTGGTCTTTCAATATTTGACCATAATTTTTCTACGGCTCCTTGCATCCATTCCCTCACAGCTTTATTTCTCATAAAAACTTTTCTTTCTGGCTTCCAGTGCAGGGCTTGGTGTTCTTAGCATGGCTGTTCAAGCTGTTGTAAGGATGACAGGAAATGCAGATACAGCTGCACAGAACTTCTTCCTACTTGATAAAGATGTACAATTTTGTACCTCCTTTCTAGCTTTTTTCATCCTATTTGTGCAAAGCCTTTTTATGTTCTTTTAGATATGTAATGTCCTTTCTCTTGTGTAATGAAGATGTGGATTTTATGAACTAATCATGTAAAAATGTTTTGCTAGAAAATCATCTGCGCATTTCTTTTTATGATATCTACTTCATTCATAGTTTTCTTTTTCTTTTTAGTTTCTTACTTCTACGAGAAAATCATTATGGTTGACTCTAGGAATCTAAATTTTCTAATTTTTTAATTGTGTTATTAATTTATTATTTTAAATTCTAAAGCTAAATTCATTAATTTTTTATATTTAGTTTTAAAGTTGAGATTTTCATAGAAAATTTAATTTAAATAATATTTTTTATTTATCCTTAACAAGTATATTTAAAGTTCAAATTTAAAAAATAAAACATAATATAATATTTATCATAAAAATAAATATTATTTGATTAAAATATTTTTTTTAAAGGTTATGTTTTTAGTGGCGTTTTTTTTAGAAGCGTCACTAAAGGTTTATTCTTTAGCGGCGTTTGTGACAAAAGCGCCGTTAAAGATCATATTCTTTAGCGGCGTTTGTGGCTAAAGCGCCGCTAAAGCTCACGATCTTTAGCGGCGTTTGTATCTAAAGTGCCGCTAAAGATCACGATCTTTAGCGGCGTTTGTGAAAAAAGCGTCGCTAAAGGTCATGTTATTTAGCAGTGTTTGTTATAAAAGCGCCGCTAAAGGTCATGATCTTTAGCGACGTTTTTTTCTCATAAACACCGCTAAAGTTAGCAGCGTTGTCAATAGCGGCGCTTTTTGCGGCACTTGTAAAAGCGCCACTAATACTTTTAGTGCGCTTAAAAGCGCCGCTAAAAGCCTGTTTTGGTGTAGTGTTTCTTTTTTGTTCTTTATGTTCATCTTTAAAAAAAAACCCAATTTTTTAACCAATTTTGAGAGGAATTCTTCCATAGTGATATGGAAGCACTAACAAACAAAAAGTAGTAGAGAAGAAGAAGGAAGAGAAAAAGGGAACAGATTGAGAGAAGAGAAGAAATAGAATAGTGCTTTACTAAATTTCCATAATTGTTTCTACCTTCAAACCTTGCTTAAAGAAGGAAACCAGTAATGACTACGGGATTGGTTACAAGCCGTTAAGCCTACACCTATGCCTTCCATACACACCGTTTCATTTAACTATATAACACACAAATTGTGTCATTTTGACACAACTTAAGCCTCAGAATGTTACAAGCCAAAAAGCCTTATGTGACCTTAATGTCTTTGTTTACAAATCCAAAACTTGCAAAACTCTGTGCAAAATGAATAAGTTAGATTCCTTTGTGTATAGACACATCATATCTGCATGTCTTATTTTGATGAAATAATGTAAAGAATTTTGTTTTTATAGGATTACCTCTATATCAATGTACTTTGTAACTTTGTGAACTAATTTGGTTTGCTCTCAAAATTGTGAATTTACAAGGCATCATTCTTAAGTTGTGTAGTAGAAGAATTGGTTACACTATACATACTCGTTAATCAATTGTCAAATCTGTCCATTGTTTAAGGGTCGTCTAGTGTGTATGTGTTCTGGGTGTTTGCTTGAGGACAAGCAAAGACTTAAATTTAGGGGAGTTTGATCTGTTGTAATTTGATACATCAAATTAGGCTCTCCAAAACACTCTAGGGGCTCTTAAGCAATTTAAGTATCTTTTATATGTTTTTGTTGATTCTTAGCTTTAATCATTAATAAACATTTTTACTTAGCTTTTCTCTTTTTGAGGCCCAAATTGGCCAAACGGTGCCATGGGCAACCTAACGATGTGATTGAGTTGGCGTAGGGGGATGATAATGGTCCAACCAAGAGGAAAACATAATTCAGAGTGGGTGTTGTGACACCAACTCCTTTCACCTTGAGGATGCAAAACTTCAATACAAAATCAAAATGAAACTTACTATCGTAGAGTTGCAATACTGAGGGTAAGTTGTTGCGACACTAAGCCAAATTTGTGACACTGTGCCTCCAAGGTTGTGATACCTTTAAAGGTGTTGAAGTGAAGAAATTGAGGCCAATTCTAGTAATCTCGCGACACCGAGCAGTGGATGTCACGACAAAGAGACCCCTAAGATCCACTAGTTCACCACTGTCTAAGGTGAAAGGAGTCGCAAAATCAAAAGACTACACCTACAACATTTTTTCTCCCCATCAAGCTTACATGTCATTTATATTTGTAGTGTTATAATGGAACACTAGAGTATTCCATGGATCGAACCCAAATGAGATAGAGATAGAGTGATAAATAGCGTACACTATAGAGTCTAAGCGACTACTGATATGATTTTATAGTATGACAAATCATAACAATAAAGTTTTGCAAGAAAATTAAATATGCTAATATATGGACCAAATTGTAAATAGTACTAAACTAGGAGATTAACTAATAAATGACTAATGGTGGTTGGTTGATTTCAATGTGGTTTATCGGTCCTCGAATTAGAGGCTTAAATCACTTAAATTACTAAGTGGCTCCATTTTATCTTTCGATCTCAATTTTACCAACTTAGACGAATTAATCCAATTTATCTTTCGATCTTATCGGTTAATCCAAGACTAATGAATTAGTGCACAACAAGATTACCTCTCAGTCTCACTTGTCTAGATATTCCCTTAAAGGCGTCACTTCCTAAGTTTTCAGGTCTATTCTATTTAGTCCAATTCATTATGATTTAGTCCCTTGTCCAAAAACAATCAACTTACCCACATCTCCATCAACCAACCCCCTTTTTAGGTTTAGCTACTCATGCTGAAAATAAAGAGAATGACCATGAAAATGAAAGGCAAAGAAAACATTAAGTTAAAGTTTAAAAAAAATATAAAATTTTGGATTTTTATGCAAGAAAATTTAAAAAACATGAAACTAAAGGCATTCAACAAGAAAATCTAAAGCAATAAACATAAAAGGAACAAACTTTAGTTGACTTAAAGAAAAAGAAACTGAAATACATTAATCTAAAGTTAGAAATGTCTTACAACCAATGTACATGGATTGCAAGTGCAAATAAACCTAAACTACAGTGGTAACTAACTTAACTAAAACTAAGAACACTAAGAACAAAAAGTAAATGTAGAAAAATAAACCTTAAAACTAAGAAAGAAGAAGAAAAAATAAAAACCCTAGAAAAGTTATAGAAAAACTAAGAAAAAACCTAAAAAACCTAAAGCTAAGACCTAAACTACTGTGTGTGTCTCTCCTCTTCAGCCAAAACTAGTTGTTTTAGGCTGAATGCTGGTGAAATTTTGTTGCCAAAATTACTCCTACACAGGTCTTGAGTGATTTGTGGATCGGGTGGACAAAGACTACCCTTTTGTCCATTTTTCCCCCTTACGATGTCGGTGTCGTGATACCCAGAAGAGGATATCGTGATACCCCAATTAGTTTCGAACTTGGGGGTCTTCTTCGGAGGGTGGATATTGTGATGCCATAGAAGGGTGGTCTCTAATCTTCCATCCTGTTGGAGGTATCGCGATTCAAAGGTATAGATATCATGATACCCTTTCCTTTGGTGCCATTTTCGTTCATTTTCAACCTCCAACACGTACCTACACCACTTAACCACATGTTAGGCCCCCCAATGACATTTTTGGCCAAATTGGGTCACAAAATGAGTAAAAATGAGACATTTACACTTATTAACTTAAAATCTAAAATTTACGAAAAAAATACGCAAAAGGCGCTACTTTGATTGAGAATAAGCTCTTTAAGAATACCGGGAAAGCTTAATTTGCCATATCAAATTATGACAGATTGAACTCCCCCACACTTAATTCTTTACTTGTCCTCAAGCAAACACACCAAACATGAAAAAGAAAAGATGACTCTTGGACTAAATCAGGCAATTAAGTCACATAACGGTAAAACATCAAACTCGTATGAGAACTACCTCACATGCAACTTAAGGGTGATATCTAGCTAACTTGCTTATTCCAAATGCAAACATAATTATTCACTAAGTTAAAATGTCAATAGATGTAGAGGTAATGAAAATGAACATATGTACAAGTGTTATCCATAAAAATAAATTGTGCGGATCGCTTATAGATATTTAAAAAGAATTGGTCATGCTTATTCAAACAAATGCAAGCTATTCACAAATTATTGTGTTAGTGACTTATTTGGGTCCCAAAGGTCTTCTAGGCTTGTAACGTTCTGCGGCTTAGGACGGTCCGTGTTAAACTAAGATTTATTTGATAATATGTTTTGATATAACAAATTCAAGTGTTTTTAAATAAAATTTAAAATTGAACAAAATTAACAAAATGATTTTTCAAATGAAGTCTAAAAGATAAAATTTTGAATCTTTACTTTGAACTTTTAGAAAATTTTTGAATCAACTTTAAAATCAAGTTAAAATCATTTTAATCAAGTAATAATTTTTTTTAACTAGTCAAATTGTTTTTAAAACAAGTTAGAATAGCTCCAGGCAAAAAAAGTATCGATACTTTTTGGCCAAGTATCGATATTTTTTGAAATATTGATTCCCCTTTGAAAAACGATACTAAATTGACATTATGTTTTTTCACAAATTTAGTTAAGTATCTATTCGATATCGATACCTTTCATATGGTATCGATAAAATTTGTTTGGTATCAGTAACAGTCACTAAATTTTTCATTTCATGAAAAAATTGCGATACCATTTTATCTGGTATCGGTACTTGCTGTTGCAGGTGAATTAAATGCACTGGTTTTCACATCCTCGACGGCTCTATTCATATCTCCAACAACCACAATGGATGGAAATCAATTAGGGGGTACAAATACCATCTTCCAAAGATCCCACAACAACTAAGAAAGCATATTCAAGAAAAAGATCAATCAAACAATCTTTGTGCCAAATATTTCCATACTTTTCTTTCATATACTTGTGAGCTTTATTTCTATTTTTTTGGTCAAGTGTTCTTCATTGTAATTGATCTTAATTTGTAAACATTTTGATCTTGTAAAGATTATTTATTTGTTTGCTTCTTTGTATGTCTTTTAGAGGGTTTGTATCTTAAGGTTTGGTTAGAAACCTTAAGGGAGTTTATAAGGTTAAACATTGTCCTCAAAGGTTATCAAATTAGTGAATTTGGGAAAATTCTTAGTAGTGGAAAGGTAAGGTAATGGAGTAGGCAATTGGGGCAGAACCACTCTTAATTATTGTGTCAAAATTTTCTATCACTTCTCTCTCGCTTTCACAAATTTTTAAAAGCCAATTGTAACACCCCAAACCCAACCTAAAAGTTATGACCAAATCTGGAGAAATTACATCGACTCATTTGAAAAACTAATTTCAGTATGTATTTAGCAAATACGATGTTAGCAAACAGTCATTAAAAAGTTATTTTTTCACTTTCAGAAAACACTTAAGAAATTACTTAATTTGTAGCAGAAAACCTTTTCCAGAGTTTTAGTTTTGAAAATCGAGGTCTATTTTGTCGACTAAGGGATTTTGCAATATTGCGTTAGAAAATATCAATTAATGATGAATTAAACAGAAACCCAAAACCAGTTTAGAAACATATTATAGACCGAAAAGACCAAAAAAAATCATTACGAAAAACCACCATAATTAAACTAAGTGCGAAAGCTATCCGAGCTCCTGCACACCATCCGATCCTAAGTCAGAGAGTTACCTTAGTAGACAAAGATAAACAAAGGGGTGAGCTATAAACCTCAGTGTATAACTAAACTCAAACAGAGATCAAGCAAAACACATTATAAAAATCAGAGATACGCGGAGAATTTCACAATGATCATATAACTAGAGTGGAACAAATCGGAGTATTAAAGAGATTTCTATAACAATTATATTAATAGAATGGAGAATGTATAATTATGCTACTGTAGTGTTTTTTAGAAAATCAAAATGCAGATTTTTCAGAAAACATCCAACCCGACTCTGCTACACACTAAAATTTGAGTCCCTAGAACTCATCCAACCAAACCACACCAACAGATAATTGTGGACAGTGCCACCAAAATTGCAGTTAAAATTGCCAGATCAGATGTATGTGGTCAAGCCACTATGTTGTAGTCAAGCTACCAGGCAGAATTGTGGATAAACAACCAGATAGTGCAGATAATTAAACTGCAAGAAACTTCCTCCTTTCACATCATCCCAAACCCCATGCTATGTGTCATGGCATGCATAAACAAAATCAGAATGACAACCATGTAGGACATGCTATCGTAGGATAATAGAAAGTAAAAGGCATGAGAGTCCATGCTTGCAGAACATATTTATCAAATCTTAATGAATCATATTAGTTTTGCCATGAAACCACATGCATAGTTATACATCAAAATCAATATCAGACAAATCAACATATTCAGATATTGCATGATATTGCATGTTCTCATCCAACAAAGTAACACAAAAACGTACCATCAAAATTAACAAAAAACGGGTCATACCTGAATAAATCACATACCTTAGACACATCCCAAGCAAAAGCACATTATACGCTAACAAATCATACTACTTAACTTATGTCATATTAGACATACGTACAGATAACAAATTATACACTAACAGATCACCAGATTTCGAGTTTTATAACTTAATACATATCATACAGACCCTATGGAAAGCTTGCGTTCGATCCAAACAACGTTTATAGCCCTAGGGAAAATTTTAGATTTTCGGCCCACACACCCGTGTGAATTCACACAGCCTAAATGGCTGGCCCGTGTGGCCCACATAGTCGTGTCACACGCCTGTGTAACTCTAATAAAAAATCAATCCCTTGCACAGTCTAGGCACACGTTCGTGTGACCCAAGTTAGTGACTCACACGACTATGTGTCACACACAGTCTACCACACGGCCTAGTACACGGCTGTGCGGCGTCGATAGCCCCATTTTCGGCTTAGACAAATCAACATATTCAGATATTGCATGTTCTCATCCAACAAAGTAACACAAAAATGTACCATCAAAATTAATAGAACACGGGTCATGCCTGAATAAATCACATACCTTAAACACATCCCAAGCAAAAGCACATTATACACTAACAAATCATACTACTTAACTTATGTCATATTAGACATACGTACAAATAACAAATTACACACTAACAGATAACCAGATTTCGAGTTTTATAACTTAATCCATATCATACAGAACCTACGGAAGGCTTGCATTTGATCCAAAAAATGTTTATGGCCCTAGGGAAAATTTTAGAATTTTGGCCCACACGCCCGTGTGGATTCATATTGCCTAAATGGCTGGCCCGTGTGGCCCACACGGTTGTGTCACACTCCCGCGTAACTCTAATAAAAAATCAGTCCTTTGCACGGTCTGGGCACACGCCCGTATGACCTAAGTTAGTGACTTACACGACTATGTGTCACACACGGCCTGATACACGGTCGTGTGGTGTCGACGCCCCATTTTTGGCTTTCGTCGTTCTCTAATTCTTCGGGTTTTCGTTACACACTTGATACGATTTTGACATAGAAGCAATAAAGATGATCCTGGAACCTAAAAATGACATTCAATTGACTATTCAAACGAAATAATCGAACCAAATTGCTAACTACCATTCAAACCTAAAACTACGTCAAAAAAATTCAATGCAAAACCCCAAGTGCCTAGTCCGTAGGCCAACATCTGCCCCCGTAACACACTAGAAACATTGTAATATAACCCGATACTCCGCAACAAATGTAGGACCTCGATATATTCAATGAACAGAGGATATACAGAAATCACTGTCACATCTCATATCAATCCCATACCATGCGCAAAATAACCTATTGGCATGTCAATCATACTCTACCCTACGTTCATCGGCTCAGGAGATATCAACAATAACTAGTGTTTTATCAAATCATTAATTTCAGTTCTCATTTACATGATATCAATACATTAATCAGCAATCAAAAAATAAGTTTCATCTAATATATATTTAAAACGGATTATAATTAACCAAACGAACTTACCTGACTAAACTACAGTATGACAAAGGTATAAAGACTATTCAATAACTTCTGTAGTCCTCGATTTTCAACCCATTCTTAATATAAAATAATCTTTTCATTCAATTAACTAATTACAGCAGTAAAATTAACTCATTTTATGCAATTAAGTCTTTTTGACATTTTTTCAAAATTGCCCCCAACATTTTAATTTTATGCAATTTAGTCCCTAAGCTCAAAACTTGCAATTTAACAAATTTTAACTAAAACTAAGTTCAGCGGAATTGTATAGCACTACACTACAACCCATTTTTTCTGTTATTTCACGTCAAGTCCTTATAATTTTATCACTTTAACATTTTAGTCCTTAAACATTAAAATTACTGAAAACTACTTTACAAAATAGTCATATTTAACAACCAAGATTAATAATCTACCATTAAACTTCAAGAACAACTCAAACTCATCAATTGCATAATCTATAACGTTTAAAAATTTTACAAATTAGTCCTTGGGTTAGCTAGATTGAGCTAATACGAGCTCAAAAACATAAAAATTACTAAAAATAGGTGAAATTTCACTTACCAATAGGAGACTAAAGCTTGAACGAAGTTTCCCCAACCCTAAGAATGGTTATTCGGGTTTTCTAGAATGAAAATATGAAGATGATAGATTGTTTCATGCTTTAATGTATTATACTTACATATAATTTAATATTTATCAATTTACCCTTTTTAATTTATACACAACTTAAACATTTACAAGCTCGATACCATCCACAATCATCACCCACGGTATATTTGCCATTAAAATCCCCTCTATTTAATTATTTAAACCTTTAAACTAATAATAAAAAACATTTGTAGCTTTTTATGTTTTAGTCCTTTTCTTTAATTACTAATTCATAAGGATCTAATAGCATTTAACCAAAAAACTAGAGAATTCCATATCATTCCTACCTTTTGACCATTTAAGGAAAGTCCAATTACACTATTGGTCCTTTAATTTTATTAAACTCTAATTAAACAAACTTTATTTCAATTTAACCTTAAACTAATTAGGACTTAATGAGCAAATAACCCAAAAGCTAGTGGATTAATCATATCCACCACCGCTTAGACTTTTTGACCATGGACTAATTTAAATATATAGCGATTAACTTTTACCTCTTATACAATTTAATCCTTTTACCTTAATCAAGCAATCAATCATCAAAATTACCGGACCAAACTTCAATTCACCTATAATACGACTTTGAAAATATTTAATAAAAATATTTACGATGTTAAAATACAGAAACGAGGTCCCAATACCTCATTTCCAAAAACAACCTGACTTTTGGACTGAACCACTTATACTTATTTATTCGTTCAATTGATAAAAATTATTAAACTAGAATTCAATATAATATTGTAATTGACTCATAAATATTAAATAACAATACGTACTTACTCATCGGATTTGTGGTCTCGAAATCACTGTTTCTGATACCATTGAAAAACGAGTTGTTATACTGGTTAAAGAATTACAACACAACGAAACTTCAAGTAACAATATGGAAGGATTTAGACAGTAAATTACTAAGGTTAAAGGGAACAAGCAATTTGAAATGGAGGAAAGTAAAAAGAAAATGTAGAATGGAAAAGATGAGGAAAAAAGTTGGGGAAACGTGGGATTTTTTTGGGAAATAAATAAAAATATAATTTAATAAACAATTAAAACTAATTTACAAAAACATCGCAAAAGTATTTCCTTATTTCTTTCACAGAGACTCGAACATATGACCAAAGGGTATACAAAAGTCTAACCATTGAACCAACAAGCTCATTCTTGACATTAGTTGGTCGAAAATAACTTATAACCCAAATGTTCAAATATAGGGGTTTAATTAACAATAACAAAAATTCCAAAGAAGGCATTTGAACATATGACCTCAACCACACATCCAAAGCACCTAACCATTGAACCAAATTAAATCACTTTGCAAAATTTCAAAATCTTAACTCAAAATCAAGAGGTAACCACTCTTGATTTCACTAACTCAATTTCTTCTAACCCGGTTTTTGGGATGTTACAACTCTCCCCTCCTTAAAAATATTTCATCCTCGAAATTCCCACGGTCTCACCAATCACCAAACCATAGAATCTAAAATACTCATTTATACAAATCACCACGCTATCGCTACACAATTCATACAAATCACCAACCAATGTTTCTAACAAACTATCTACTCACAAATTCAGATTATCATAAGAACTCTTTACGAAATATCACTAACGATTCTTCTATCCCAGATTCTCAAATACACAGTTGGACACTTACGACAACACATAGATGTAAACAAGTCTTATCAATGCAAAGTACAATTAAATCTGATCGTAAAAATACATGTATCATACCAGACACATCCTGACTTCCACAATACATCTTTAATTTTGTTTCTGAGCTGAAGCTCGTATTTGACTAAAAGAGTATAGTGAGCAGCCCCTAACTCAGTGCTCCTGGGATTCACATCTAAGACACACCCCCATTCAGCTCTAACAATCTCCCGGGTAACGCCTATCACAGTAATCGCAAATCGAAACTCGGTCAGTGTTCACAAGCCTGACTATTCTAACCCGCTTCCTAGGTCATGGATTCAAATCAATAGGACTAGTACTCCTCTTATTTTTCAGAGGTCGCTCAATCACAGACTTTTGACCCACATATCCAAATTGGGCCCCATTGACCCTTTGCAAATCCTTAAACACAACAGCGTCCCCAACTTCCTGATTACCGCTCTCAAATTCTAACGTCTTAGCAGACTCGCAAATTTCCAAATTGGGCTAATTGCCACGATAAGTGAATTTGACTTGAGTCACTCGACTATGTCTAGTATGCCCGTGTCAAACGCCCGAGTAATCTAAATTAGTGTCTCACATAGCCTGGGCACATGACCGTATGGCTTAACACAGTGCCACACATGGCTTGTCACACGGTCATATGTCCCACACGTCCTACCACATGGCCTAGGACATGGCCGTGTGGTGTCGACAACCCCATTTCTAGCTTTCACCATTCGTTGATTCTTCCGGTTTTCGTTACACATATGATATGGTTTTGATGTAGAAGCAACAACGATGATCTTGGAACCTAAAAATGACATTCAATTAACTATTCAGACAAAATAATCAAACCAAATCACTAACTAGCATTCAAACCCGAAACTACGTCAAAAATATTTGACACAAAACCCCAAATTAGACAACACACTTACTGATAACCAAATTGCAATTACGCAGATCTTAAGTCATTGGGCTAAAAAGCATTACTCTTGAGAACTTCGGATAACAAAGACTTACGCAAATCAGAGATCTACTCCATATGAAAAGAATATAACTCTATTCATCAACAACTCAAACACCGAAAAACTTAACAAAGAACACTTACACAATCCGGTTGAAGAATTACGACACAATGAAACTTCAAGTAACAAATATGAAAGGATTCAGACAATAAATTACTAAGGTTAAAGGGAACAAGCAATTTAAAATGGAGGAAAGCAAAAAGAAAATGTAGAACGAAAAAGACGAGGAAAAAAAGTTAGGGAAACATGGGAGCTTTTTGGGAAATAAATAAAATATAATTTAGTTAAAAAATAAAGCTAATTTATAAAAATATCACAAAAGTATTTCCTTATTACTTTCACAGGGACTCGAACACAAGACCAAAGGGTATACAAAAGTTTAACCATTGAACTAGCATGCTTATTCTTGACATTAGTTGGTCGAAAATAACTTATAACCCAAATGTTCAAATATAGGGGTTTAATTAACAATAACAAAAACTCCAAAAAAGGGATTTGAACATAGGACCTCAAACACACATCCAAAGCACCTAACCACTTAACCAAATTAAATCACTTTGCAAAAGTTTAAAATTTTAACTCAAAATCAAAAGGTAATCACTTTTGGTTTCACTAACTCAATTTCTTTTAACTTAATTTTTGGCATGTTACACCAATTCACCCCCTTTTGACAAATTCGGTTTGATTATTTGAGTTAATAATTCGTATCAGAGCTAGTCTCTAAAAGATGGTCTAACAACGAAGAGAAAATCCTTGAGGTAGCTCAACCTTCATCAATTTAAACTACACAAGATGACATCTACTTCTGGGTCAATTTTCTATGGTGGATCTTAATCTATCTCTGAACCTTCATACTTAAATAGAGTCAATTACTCCTGTTAGAAGATGAGAATGATGTTCATTCAAGCTAATGATCTTGTTGCTTGGAACATTATCATGGATGGTCCCTCTATCCCTAAAAGATAAGAATAAGGGCTTTTTGTGCCAAAAAGTAAGAAGGAGTGGAATAAAAAGGATAAAAGGAGCATTCAACTTAATGCCATGGCCATGCACACTTTATTTTGTAGACTTGGTCTAAAATAGTAGGGTATCATCATGTTCCAATGTCAAGGAAATTGAGGAGTAGTTAGAAGCCACTCATTAGGGTACTAGTCAAGTTAAGAAGTTTAAAGTAGGATTTTTCACACTCAACTATGAAACATTCAAGATAAAGATCGAGGAAGACATCAAGACTATGTTCGATGGATTTAAAATTATCATCAATAGGCTCAAATATTATGGGAAATTTATCCCAATGAATAAGTTATGAGGAAAATGCTTCGAAGTTTGCCAAAGTCATGGGAAGCTAAAATGACTACTATAAAAGAAGCAAAGAATTTAGAAACACTTTCATTAGATAAACTTATTAGTTCTTTGCTCACTCATGAGATGAGAACTAAGGAGAGGTCGAAGAAAAAAATTGAAAAGAAGAAGGTTGGTATTACCCTCAAATCCACCACAATTGAATAAAGTGATTCTAGTGACAATGTGGATGAAGATAAAGAGATGGAAATGTTTACTAGGAGATTCAAGAAGTTTATGAGGTCCAATAGAGGGGGAAAGTTCCAAAAGAAGAAAGGACTCAAGTTTGAATCTACTAAGGAGAAGAACCCTATCATACGCTATGAATGCAAGAAGCTAGGACACATCAAGTTTGATTGTCCCCAATGGAAGAAAAATGGGTCAAGCAAACAAAAGCTCAAGGGTCATGTTGCTACTTAGAGAGATTAGAATTCATCAGACAATGATGATCAAGAAGTAGCCAACTTTGCCTTATGGCCAATGATGATCCTAAGGTAACTTCTAACTTATCTATTTCAAATTCTTATTCTTTTGATGAGTTGCAAGATGTCTATGATGAATTAGGTTTGGATTTTGAATTAATGGTTTCAAAATATAGAAAAACTAATTCAAAAATAAAAGATGAAAATAATTCACTCTCTAAAGTCAAGCATGAACTTGAAACTAAAATAAATTATATGCAAGCTATTATAAATTATTTTGAGAAAAAAAATTGTGACTTGCATAATTTACTTTCTAAAGTTCATGCTGATCATCAAAAGCAACTTGAGTTGCTTAAGAGTGAAAAAACTCACTCTACTCACTCTAACAAAACAAAATTTTGTTAAAATTAGTTTTAATTTCTATAAAAATAGATGTCCTCAAAGTTTTTACAAAGGAAAATTTATTAAAAGTGTATGGGTCCTTAAAAGACTCATAACTACTCAAGATAAGGACATCCTTTCAAAATGGATACATAAATGGACTAAAATCATAGGAACTAATGCTTATGGACCCAAAAGAATTTGGGTACCAAAAATCAAAGTTTATTTTTATGTTTGTAAG